>NW_022196891.1:67944208-67964403 GCF_008632895.1 Mastomys coucha
CCTTCTCTCTCTCCTGAGCCTCCCTTCTCCCCCTTCTTTTCTTCTTCTCCCAGTCCTGTTTCCTCTCCTTCCAAGAACATGCCATTTCCCAGAAAGTTCCACTTTCATGGCTATTTTCATGTGTTTCCCCATTCTAACATCGCAGAGGAATGTCTGACGTCATCTCCACAAGAGAATCCAATAGCCACCCGCCCCAGTTACTCTCTCCTTTCCTTTCTTTGCTAGATCTTTGCTCAGTCTTGACTCTATCTAAATGCAACTTTCTCTGTCTGTCGCTGGAACCCTGTTCCACCCTGAGTGTCTTGAACTGCGTTGCTTCATATAAACATCAGATGTAGGTCTCAAAAGATCTAACTCATTGGGCCCGAACCTGCCTACGTATTAGAATCATCTCGGGAAATGTAACACTCCTATGTTTAGATCACACCCTATGGCAATTGGATCAGAATGTCTAGGGGTGGGAACCAGCCTGCAGTGCGTTTTAAACACTCCCAATGATTCCAATCGGTCTCTGAGACTGGGAGCCCCTAATATGAAGAGGGCTGTGCGGAGGGGAGTGAGAGCCTGTAGCCCACTGGATCTACTGGAGCTTGGGGAACTGTGTGGATCCCTTCCAGGTACACCCTAGCTGTCCTAGCTTGTATCTTAGGGAGGGCTGATCGCCAGCCCAGGAGACTTCCTGCTTCATCAGCAGAGGGTACGATTTCAAAACAGGACGTCTGGGAAGCCCGATGTCTGGAGGAAAGCAAGCAGCCGGTGTGTTTCCTTCCTGGAGTCAGACCCCCAAGCCCTGGATGCTTGCTGACTTGCCTGAGCCTGTGCACCTGGTAAAGGACCTCATCCTGACTCCTGTCTCCTTGGCTGAGGATGCAGCTACCTGGGACAGCAGGAGGCCATGTGAGCCAACCAAGGATGGGAGACTGTGAATGTTCATGATGACCCCTGCGGTCATTTCAAAATGGCAGTCGCAAAAAGAAAAAATGTGGAAGCTGCAGAAGATTTACCTGCGGCAGAGTCTCAAGGTCCTTAGCTCCAGCTGCGTGGGAAGGCATCTTCATACATGGCTCTCAGACACCTGTGTGGATCCTTCTACACCTGTTTAAACCGATTACTGGGCCTAGCCAACTTCAGGGTCTGTCTTAGTTACTTTTCTATTGCTTTGATGAGATACTATGACAACAGTAGAAGCAGTGTTTAATTCGAGGCTTACAGTTTCAGTGGGTTAGACATCCATGACCATCATGGAGGGGAGTATGACAGCAGGCAGGCAGGCATGGTGCTAGAACAGTAGCTAAGAGACCACATCTTGAGACACAACCATGAGGCAGAGAGAAATAACTGGGGACGGCATTGGCTTTTGAAACCTCAGAGCCCACCCCCACTGACATACCTCCTCCACCAAGGCCCACACCTCCTAATCCTTTCCAAATAATTCTACCAACCTGGGCCTAAGTATTCCAATATATGAGCCTATGGAAGCCATTCTCATTCAAACTACCACAGGGTCTGACTTTGGCTTTGGCTCGGGAGTCATGGAAGTTGCCTTTCTAGCAAGTTCTCAGGGACTGCAGCAATCAAGGGGCTATAGTTGGAAACCTAACTTTGTAAAGACTCAACAATGCAACTAAAACACTGTCGTACTTTAGTAGGCCCCAAACCCTATCTATGTCCAGCGCACACTTGCCCATAGCATTTCTGGGCCTAATACAATGGCTGAGATCCTGAGGGGGTTCCTGCCTCTCTGAGCATTACTATCTTGAAGGAATGGCAAGTATTTAACAAACCTCTACTTTAGAGGTGGTGAGAAGGGAAAAAATATCCAATTTCTGTGAGTTCAAGCCTCTTGCTGGGTGGCTCCTGTTCCTGCTGACCTGAACCAGATACAAATTCCGCCTGCCTGTAGCAGTGTGCCTCTCGAGGGGCTCACCAGGATGGTCACCTGCAGAGCCATGTACAACAAAGGCCTCCATGCTGCAGGCTCCTTCCTGCCTAGGCTGTTTAAATGAAGATGAATTCCCAGTTCCTCCCAGCTCGTGGATTGATGGAAAAGGCCTGGCTGGTTGTACGAGGGCTGTTGGATTTCTTCTTTTAAGAGACTGCCAGACTCAAAAGGGGCAATGTGCTGGTCTGATGTGAAAAAAAAAATGTTGCTTAGCAGTGGGGAATTCCAGCAATTTGAAAGCAGAGGCAATGTGGTAGACACACCATTTATATCCTGGGACCAGCCGTCAAATGAGAGAACTCTGTGGCTATGGTAAGACCTTGCTTTGGCCAGTGAGCCTTCTGCACCCCATCTCTCTCCTGGGATCAACTGTGTCTTAACTTTATTCTTTTAGGCTGACCAGGAACTTCTAGAGGTTGCCTTTTATTCTGTGGGGACAGAGGGTGACCACACGGAACCAGGAGCAGACACTGTTCAAGCATTGCCAAGAGAAAAACTGTTGTCCAGCCTCTGTGCAGTTTCCCACGACCCACCACTAGATGCTTGAGCCTGGTGCATCACTTAGACTGTGGTTAAGAGTTTACATTCCAGGGCCAATTCTTCTAGCCCACTGTCTATGAGGGAAGAGTTCAGGAATCCCACTGGTGCCCAGACAATGGCAATGACCCCAAAGACTTGAGAAGTCAGGCGGGACACCTAGGAAATGAAAGAGAATGCTCCCAAGACTCTGAGTTCTTCCTGGGGACCTGACTGACTGTTGAGAAAATTATGAGCTATGCTGTAAACAACTGCAGACGGCACTTTTTAAAAATTAGTCTCAAAAGGTTCTCCGTTTAAAGGCACATAGATTTGCGGGAAGTCTTGCGAAGCAATTCATGTCACAAAATGGTCCATTTGTTAATATAGTGTGCTGCATTTATTGTAAGATACATCCTTCACTGCTGGACCAATATATTTCGAGGTTAGTAATCTCTTATCATCTCAGACATCTCAAGACTCTCCCTAGGAGTTTATTTTGTGAGGAAAATTCTTAAGGCAGGGAAAAGCTGTGTAGAAGCACATACCGAAGAGCGGGCAGCGGATCCATCTGGGAGTAGGGTTGCATGTTATGTCCCACTGTGTAACTCAGACAGATGGAGACCACAAAGGCTGCTGTCCAGGGGAGGCCGTGCAACAGCTGTTCTCCATGCAGTCAGCACTGAGGGGCTTCTGAGGGAATGAGTGACTCATAGCCACCTCCTCAGCACTTGACTTCTGATGAAGTTCCCCTTTCCCGAACACCCCAGCAGCCCGTGTTGTGTGGTTTGGTTCCTTTCTCTCTGCTTTGTCACCTGTGGTCATCTTTTATGGATGGCCTCAAAAGGGTGAATGCCAATGAAGAAAGAGAGCTGTGGCTTTCCAATCATCGGACTTAATGCCAACAACAGGCTTCACTGCGAACTTAGTACTAGTCATAAGATCCGAGGTAAGTCAATCCCTTCTGTTGCTTCATCTGCAATGTGTGTGGATAATGATGGCTATGACGAGGCCGATATCTTTTTAAAACATTTTGTTTTAGTATATATATGTTTTGCCTGCGTGTGTGTGTGTGTGTGTGTATGTGTATTCGTGTGTGTCTCAGATCCCCTGGTACTAGAATTAGAGACAGTTGTGACTTTCCATGTGGATGCTGGGAATAGAACCATATCTTCTGGAAGAGGAAGCTCTCTTAACCGCTGAGCCCCCTCTCCAGCTTTTCTAAGGCTTCTTTGAAGCTTACATGATGAATGCTTGTAAAACCTTAGAACAGTGTCTGGCAGAAAGCTACACCTTCGATAAGCATCAGCTATTACCATTAACTGAACTAAGGAAGGGTTCTCTCCTAGCACTTGTGTGGATCATACCATCTGAGTGCGACGCACAGAAATATGCTCTAGATTTCCTGGGATCTGAATCAGCAGCTGGAGAAATTGCCAGGTTGTAGCAGAGGAGGCTTCTACTTAAGACATCGTGTATTGCACAACCAAGTGTCATTTGTGGTTGTCCTTTGAGATTCAAAATCTGCTTGGCTTACATCCGCATAGAACAGGAGGTCCCAGGGGTCAATCCTATAGGAATTGGATGGTGATGGTGAGCTGAGTGGAGGGAACTGTTTTCTTTTCCTGTTCCTACTGACTCTTCACCATACGGCTTTGTCTTGCCGAATTGTTGGCATGCTTTCTTCCTTACTTGTGGGCACACTAAAGCCGTCCTTATTCCCTCTCTCCCCAGAACAAGGGGTAGAAAACTGCCCACCTGCTTTGATTGAAGGGCTTGGCAAAGGAAGAGGAGTGCGTTTCATCATCACAGCTTATCAAAACCCTATGGCTCCTCTGTCACCAGAGCTCCTTCCTGTGAGACCCCCATCTCCAGCCATGTTGCCTGGTCCTTGATTCCTTTCTGCTGTTCATTTCTTTCCTCTTTGTTGACCTTCCCTGCAGAAGGGATCTGAGACATCATTGTGGGTGAGGTGTACCTTTCTAAAGTCTACTCAAGTCTACTCTGAAATGGAGGCTGCTTTGCCTTTGCTATATATATAGTTTGAATCTTGAACATCTTTCAAAGGCCATGGTTTCCTGGCTGCCATGAGATAAACAGCTTCTTCTGTCATGGGCTTCTGCTACAGACCCAATGGCAAAAGGGCCAACTATGCACTGAATCGTGAGCCAAAAATACATCTTTCCGGTTGAGTTATCTCAGGTATTTTATCACAGAAATATATGATTGACTAATCTGGCCATTTGGAGAATCCTGATGTTATCCTAATTTTATCTATTTATGTATCTGCCTCCAGACTGTCTTTACAAGTGTTCTTTCAGGGCAAGAACCTATGCCAACTCTATGTCTCAGAAAGTAAAAGAATGTAGTAGTTAATCTGCAGTGGAGCTAAATGGCCTAGGTCCAAATCCTGGCCCCACTGCCTCCTAACTAAATCACTCTCCTAGGAAACATGCTGCCTAGCACTGAAATAAGATAATGAACTTGAAGACGTCTGAGGCCCAGTGTGTGCCTGTGTTAGATTCCTGCAGTGACTAGCTTTATTCATGATAGCATTGCCACCTCAAGCTGGGAAAGGGCTTTTGGTAAAGACTGGATCTGTAATTGAGTAAACCCAGTTTCTTGATGATGCAGAAGGTTAAAGTATGGGTTTTAGATGATTCTATTCCTTGATGTGGTTGTAGTTCAAATGTCTGGACATTATAAAGCACATTTCTACTTGGTCCATCCTGGGAGGACAGAGAAACAAGCTCGGTGGTTTATCTAAACACCCACAAGCCACAGGACCTCTTCAGGCCTCTGTTCCCACTAGTAACCACTTAACACTGATGATTCACTTGTTTTTTTCTTTGCACAGACAGACAGCAAAGTTTTAAAAGTCTTTATTTGGATTTCAGAGAAAGAACAGGTATTGCATTATAAAGACTTGTTTGAAAATATGAAATAGTCTGTTGCCATTATTTATTGTAAACGGACATAATTATTCAGGGAGAGAACAATACATTTTTTCCTGAATTTCTTCCACACATGGTTAAGACAGGGTCCCATGTAGCCCAGGTTGACCCTTAACTCGTGATCTTCCCACTTCCACCTCCCAAATGCTAGGCTTCTAAGCACATTCTCCCATCCTGGTTTATGTGGTGAAGGAAACCACAGCTTTGGGCATTCTAAACAAGCAGTCTTCCATCTAAGCTACATACCCCATCCATCTCTCACCCACTCTTAAATGAGCATGGGTTTATGCTCACTTAAGCCACTGGCTTCACTGAACCTCATTACCATGATGAAAAGGAAAAAAAAAAAAAAACCAACCAACAACCCTAGAATCTCAAAGATCAAAGATAGCAGTGCTTCGTAGCTTTCTTCATCCCCTGCAACTGGCCAGAAAGTAGAGGTGATAATGAACTAGGATGGTCCAATTGACACACACCTGCTGTGAATCCGATCTGCTGATTCAGTCTGGGATTAGCATCCTGGGGAATATGCCACACTTCCTGCTTCATTTGACTATGGTCACCAGCTTGACAGAGGACAAAAAGCACACCAGTGTGGTATTTGTTGACCTTCACAGATGACTTGTTGGCCCTTTAGTTCTTGAACCCAATATAATCCTTTTCACGCACTGAATCTGTAATGCTTAAAGCTAGTCAAGCACAGGGTTGTTTTGTGACACTGGTTGGCCATGCCATGACTCAGAAAGTTTCCTAATCACAGTCTTATCTTTTTTGTTTTTCATAGATTCTATGAGTACCTGACAGATATTAGAATTGGTGCAAGTTCTAGCAATATCCAAAATAAACTATGTTTTAAGCTTAGTTATTAAAAATATAAGCTAACAGAATAATAACAGAGTTCCTTAGGCAGGAGAAACCTGATTTTCTCTATGTGCATAGTTCCTTTTGGACTCTGGGAATTTCTTCCTAGGCAGTCCAGTAGTTAATTAAAAATCACCCACAATTACTGTAGTGGGGACTGGGGAGGAAATGTCTCTTTCCAAGTGTGATCAGGGTGGGAATGACAGTGTCTTCAATCCATTCTCTTCCTTCTAGGCCTTACTTTTTTTCTTTTGGTTAAAAATATAACTGGTGTTCATATTAGCAGCAAAAAAAAAAAAAAAAAAAAAAAAAAAAAAAAAAAAAAAAAAAACAAAAAAAAAACATTACTTACGTAAATTAAAATGCCCCACACTGATGAGAGAACAGGTGGGTAAGGAATATGGGTTTATAGGTGGCAATAAGCTACTCTCAAATGTGGGAATATGTGGAGAGCTTGGGGGGTTGATTCCTATGATGGAGCTACAGGTCACACGTGGAAGTTGAGGTCTATGTACCTGCTGAAGGATGAGGTCAGCACCCCCAGGCTGAGGTGGAAAGAAGGCTATCATGGGGTGGGGGTATGGGGATGAAGGGGGCACCTCCATGAGATCAGAATGGGTAGCCACTGGACAGGAACACTGGCTCTCTAGGTAGGAAGTGTAAGAACTCCTGAAATGCTAGAAAAGCAGAAGCCCAACTGGAAGTTTTTGATGTGGGAGGAAGTCACCATGATTCCTAGTTTGTTGCTGTGGTACATTTCTGTCAAATTTCATAGTAAAACAGCAAGACTGTTTTGTTTTTCTTAGACAGGGTTTCTCTGTGTAGCCCTGGCTGTCCTAAAACTCACTCTGTAGACCAGGCTGGCCTCGAACTTAGAAATCTGCCTGCCTCTGCCTCCCAAGTCAAGACTTTTTTAACTAGATAAATCCAAGTCTTACAGAAATACTGTAATTACAACCTTACAGTCCCACAGCGGATCTGTGGGAGTTTTCCTGGGTTAAATACTCTAGTCCTGGCAGCCATGACTAACAGCATCGGGCAGCTGTAACTACTGGAGGATATTAGCTCAGGATGGAGATTTGGGCCAACAAGATAAACCATGTCATGAACCATGACAGTCTCTTTAAACGTATGAGAGAAAAGTCAGTTCCCTCTGTTTTTGAGTAACAGTTATTGGGAAAATTCAGGGATGACATACATAATGTAACTTTTGAGTAACTCCTTGTCTGCCTCATTATTAATATTTTTATTATTTATGTGTGTCTGTCTGTGTTAGTGACTGTCATGTGTGTGCAGATGCCAAGGGAGCCCAGAAGAGGGCAGTGGATCTCCTGGAACTGGTCCTCTGGAAATGCAGCAAAAGCTCTCACTGGCTGAGCCATCTCCCCAGCCCAGAGTCTATTTCTTACTAACGAGAAAGGCAAAGGGGGCCAGCTTTGTGCTGACGTTCATCTCTCAAGCATCCTTTCACATTACCTCCTGACTTAAAAGCAGGGTTACGTTATATTCTAAGGAAGCTGTTCTATGAGCTAACTGCAGAGAGAAGCTGTTCTGACTCAGGACTTAACACAAGGAAACATCCAGCTACTCCCACTGAATTTAAAAGCAGAGGACTTGCAAACACATGAAAGACCACACCGCCAGTCTCCATCAACACTTCCCAACATTACAGCACCATCAGCCCAGGGCACAAAATCATGTAATAACAGGTGGTGTGACTTCCTCTGGAATTTATCTAGCTAAAAAAAACAAGATTTGTTTTTATTTTTTATGTATATTGTGTTTTGCCTGAACACATGTATGTACACCATGTGTGTCAGGTGCCTAAAGAGGCCTGAAAAAGGCAGAGGGTCCCCCTGACCTACCTCCCCACCCCCTGTTCCGAATGGAGTTATAGACAGTTGTAAACTGGGAACTGAACCTGGGTTTTCTGGAAGAGCAGTAAGTGCTGTTAACCACTGAGCCATTTCTCTAGCTCAAATTTATTTTTATTAACTTGAAAAATCACATTTTAAACTTAATAAATTAAAAAATATACATATATTATATACACACATAGCTCCTACATTTCCAGACTATAAACTCCCAAGGGCAATCTCACCAAAATAAAAAATGAGATCTGAATGGCTGCTTAATTTGCTCCCAGAACAGCAGCTTTCCCTCTCCAATGGACCTGTGCTAGCATTCAAACATTAAGATACAAACTACTGAGCTCAGGGATTATAGCTCTTTCAGCAATTTAAATGGCAGGGAACTTCTTTGTATCTGTCAATTGCCTTTCCTTGGTTTCTGAAACTCTCCTGAGGAGGGCCCCATTCCTCATCCCATAAGACCGACCTAAGGTAATGGAGGGACCTGACGGGACCTGATGGGACCTGACGGGCCAGCGAGGGCGTCAGTCTAGTTTTGAACAGTCCTCTCCAGTTCCTTGACTCCCTGACCTGTGCTGTGGCCACCTTAGCTTCTGTCTGCTCTTTGGCTGTGCCTTCCAACCATCATCCCCACTGTTACCTGTAGGAGAGGCGTCAGCCTTAGCAAACGTGACGCTATGGAGGTCTTTAGTCCGAGGCATTGGTACCCCGGAATCACTGCAGACACTATTTGCATCTCCGCAGATCAGCATCAGGAATGAGCATGCTGCCTCAGCCTACAGCCACAGCCTCCTGTTGAGCTGCTTCACAGGCAGGAAGGACAGGGCCACAGGGTAGCCCACTTCCCCCACAAATGGCTACTCCTAAAGGTATCCCATGCATTTGCTATCTTCTCCTTGGCACCCATTAGAGGACTGGTCCCCGGGGCAAACAGGTCTTGTCTGAAAATCACCAGACAGCCAATCAGGATGGACTGCAGCACTGAATTCAGTGAGAATGGCCCCGCCTTGGAAGTGTCTAACCAGCTTGGAAGGCAGCAGTGCTCTCCAGGGAATAGTTGTTGGTGAAGAGTGCCAGGCATAACAGGGCCACAGGCGGAAGATGACCTGACTGCGTGCTCCCCCTAAGGGCTGGCTTTATTTTTCCTTGTAGGGAGAAGAGGACTTAGCAGCCACTGTGCGCACTGGAATGGGACCACCTGGCAAAGGCAAGCCAGCTGGAAAGAGTCTATCAAAACCTGAAATCCTAGTAAGGGAGGCAGCAAACAAGAAAAGACATGAGTCCTGACATCCATTTCTGTGAATATAACGTGCAATGGATAGTGCAATATAAATTTAGCTGTTTGCTATGGTGGAGGAAGCAGGCAAAATACAAGAAAATACATAAATATATGAACATAACTTTTGCCTTTTGTTTGTATTTATTCATTTATTCATTCATTCATTCATTCACTCATTCATTTCTTTTTGAGGTGGCTTCTCTACCTCTATATAGCTTTAGCTGTCCTGTCCTAGGATTTGATATGTAGACCAGGCTCTTATCAAACAAAGCCTGTCTTACCTTCCAAATACCAGGATTAAAGGCGTGTTCGTGGCCAAAGCAACAACAAAGCTTAATTCCTTTATCATCTTTCCATTGAAGAAACTGAGAACTGCACCGTACTGTGCTGCAGCCTGTCTGCGAATCCACTCTTGCTGCTCTGTGTACTGTCAGTCCTTAAGGGAAACTCTAGTCTTGCTTAAGCCTGGTCACCTACCTCCAAGTTCCTTTGCTGAGTCTGGTTTCATAGGAGCGTGTCCTGGTGAGGGTTCACAAAGAGAGGAAAGCATTTGCCCTGAGGTCTTTAAAGATTTTTGCTGATTAGCAAAGTTTCAAGAGTGAGGGGTGGCTGTGGCTCTTAGTTTACAGAGACCACATGAACTCCGTGTTTAAACACATATGAAAACAGAGTCACCTCCTCTTCCATTCCACCGACCTTCCCTTCCCTTGTCTCCAGTGTGTGGCTCACTCTGTGATCCCACAACAGTTATCTGTCCAGGGCTGAACCACAAATCACAAGTAAAAATAAACTCTACCAACCAGAGATAATCCCTTTACCCAAACTCTGAGCCGTTTTGACTCTTTGTGGGATGTTTTTGGCTGCTCGGTTTTTTGAAATGTCTTTTCTCAAGTATAATATTCAGAATGGATTTGAAGCAAAGGAGAGAGAAAGCCAATTGGTGGAAACCACACCAGCATGTGATCTAAAGCTTTAAATACAAATCTTTACTGTGCCAGGAAGCGCAGTGGACAGAAGAGGAAGTGGGTCTGACCCGAAGGAAGATGACTGAGAACAAAACACACAATGGGAAAAGCACTGAATACGACACAGCAGAACCAACACCAGGAGACACTGCCCGCAGGGCTGCACTGCCACCAGAGAACTGCTCTTTAGCAGTGCTGCCCCATTGGGTAGCCGGTGAAAAGCAGAGTGGCTTCTTGTACTCTTTCTCTTCCCCTGGAGGTGCAGTTCGAGGCAGTCCTCTGCTTGCCCAGGAGGCAGAGAGCAGGATCCTCAGCAGCTCTTCATTCTCTGCTGTCCAGTGCAGCTCGGGGCACTACTGTAATGACTCAGGGATGGTGCTGACCACATGGGTCGTCTCTGTGGCTGTTGGAGGGGAACCAAAGAAGGTGCTGCTTTGGTTCCTCTGATGATCTCGGAGATAAGGGGGAACTGAGGAGCTTTTGATGTGGAGGATCCTGGTGTCCATCACCTGACAGTCAATCTGCATCATGACTTCATAATCCTGCCCATTGATCACATTATCTGCAGAGGAGTAGAGACAGGATTCATAGAGCATTCAGGGCGGGAGCTCTCACTACACTTTCAAGGCTACGGAGTTTTATCCGTCTCTACACCTGCGTGCCAATATGCCCTGTCCTTTCCTCAATTTAATTCTCCAAGGGTCTTCACTGGTTCAGTAAGAGCTGTACCCTTTCCTCATCCTGTGAAGACGGATACATAAGACAACAGAAGAGGAGGAAGAAACTCTGTCATCCCAACCAAGAAGAAATACTAAGGCCCTTATATCTTCGTTTATTGTATTCCCTACTGAAATTCCTTGCACTTTTGTACATTAGTTTGTTCATCTGAGGCTGCTGGTCTACCCACTCCACAGGCTCTCCTCTACGTCTCAACCTCAAACCCTACCGTTTCTTTCTGACCCTTCCTTCCTTCCTCTTCTCCTTCCCATTCCCTCCTCATTTTACTACATATATACTCACACCTTCAAGTCCCCAACAGGTACCCTAGTTCTATTGTTGCTAAGCCTTCTGGGGACACAAGGGACGTTCGTATACAGTGACCATGACCAGATCCAAGAATGCTGGTATGTCTTCTGAAAACCAGGAGGTGACTTAGCGTCTTAGGACAGAGATTGTTTACTCAATAAAAGTAGAGCCAGGAAAAGAAATGGACATTCAAATATGTAAGCCATTTCAAGCCCCAAAGAGATATGACCAGAGAACATTTCAATGATGTATCATAGTTAAATTATAATGCTGGTTTTTTTTCTGTTGCTGGGATAAAAGACCCTGACCAAGGAAACTAAAGAAAGGATGTGTTTATTCTGGCCTCTCCACCAAGGAGAAGTCAAGATGGCAGAAGCTTGATGGAGCTGGTGGCATCACATCCACAGGCAGGAACCAGACAAAGATGGATGTGTGCTGCTGCTCAGCCCCTGCTTTTTATTTTCATAGCTGAGGAGTCCAGCCAGGGACTAACTCCATCCCTAGTGTGCCATCCTACGTCTATTAAAGCAATCACAAAACTTCCCATATGCTTGCCCAAAGGCTCATCTCCCATATAATTCTAGATTCTGTCAAGTTAACAATTAACACTAACTGCTCCAAACGTCAGAGGTGTGAAGCTAAGAAACACTATTAGAAGGTGTAGGGGAAATGCTGATGCATATACAATGAAGACTTATCAGAGTAACATTAGATTTGTTAGCAACCTTAGAAGCTAAGACATCCTGCAATGATATACTTCAAGCCCTAAACATAAATAACTGCCAAGTAAGAACACTATACCCAATAAGCTATTTCTTGATATTTCCGGATGAACACAAACTAAAGCAATTCATGATAAAGCAGCTGGCACTGCAGAAACCACTCAAAGACTCTATACAGCGGAAAGAGAAAGACAGTCTTGTTTATGAACCAAAGGAGAGCTGAGAAGCAATTCATTGTGCATGACACAGGAAATTAGCAAACCCCTAGTACTAACAGGAGGAAAAATATTACCAATAATTCAAACAGCCAGGACAACTGCTCAACCAACCATTGGAAATAGCAAGCCTCTCTCAATTAATAACCTTAAAAGCAATAACCTCAACTGACCACCAGAAATAATACAGGTTGACTTGATTAAAAAACAAACTTATTTATTTCCTGTCTCCAAAAAATAACTTACTGGCAAAGTTATCCACAAATTAAGAGTCAAAGGTAGAATCAATCTTCTCAGCAAATATCAACAGGCTGGCAGAGCTGATAAAGTAGACTCCAAACAAAACCTACTCAGAAGAATAAGCCTAGGACACACGAACAAAGGGAACACATTGGCGATCATACATCAGACCAAAGATGGTTTCATTTCAGGGATGCAAGGCTGGCTCAGCGTATGCAAATCAATAAATGTAACACAGAATGGAAACAGACTTAAAGACAGAAATGAATTAATCATCTCAATACACACGGAAAAGGTATCTACTAGCAAAGGTCTATATGCCTTTATGATAGCTTAAAGAAACTAGGAGCAGACCAAACATATGAAGGCAACACAAAGCAAACCTATAGCCAACATTAAAGAGGCAGGGAGCGTTTCCTCTAAAATCTGGAAGGATACAAGGGTGCCTTCTTTCTCCTCTCATTCAAAAGAATGTTCAAAGTCAGTTAGAACAATAAGAGAAGAAATAAAAGGGATATAAACAGCAAAGTATGAAGTCAACTGACCCCAATTTCAGGTGACACCATTCTGTACATAAAAGTAACCATGGTTTCACTTCTTAAGGTACACCGAACGTTAAGAAGGTAGCCGAACATAAAACCAATATGTTAAAAATCAGTAGTTTTCCTACATACCAACAACTAATTTGCCAAGAAAGAAATTAGAATCAGTTATTCCACTCAAAACAGCCCCAGTAACAAGAAAATCCCTAGAAATATGTCTAACCAAGGAGGTAAAAGGACTCTACAATGAAAATTTTAAGACACTAAAGAAAAACTTTCCATGTTCATGGATTAACAGAATATTTTGGAAACGGCCAAATCACCGAATGTGGCCTACAGGTTCACTATGATTCCAAAATTCAAATGACATTTTTTACAGGACTAGAAAAAATAACTTAAAATTCATAAAAAAAACCCACAAAAGAGCCTGAATAGTTAAAACCCTACTAAGCAGAAAGAACAATGTACGGTCTCAAGAGTAGCCCACTTCACATTATACCACAGAGCCATAATGGCCAAGCATGCCCTGGGACAGAAACAGATACACAGAGCAGTGGAGCAGAGTAAAGGACCAGAATCAGCCCACAGAGCTACACACACACTGTTTTTGGCAAGAGTATTAAAAATACGCATTGAAGCCAAGCAGTGGTGGTGCACGCCTTTAATCCCAGCACTTGGGAGGCCGAGGCAGGCAGATTTCTGAGTTCGAGGCCAGCCTGGTCTACAGAGTGAGTTCCAGGACAGCCAGGGCTACACAGAGAAACCCTGTCTGGAAAAGCCAAAAATATAAAAATAAAAATATGCATTGAAAACAAGACAAGTTCTTCGAAACCTTTCTTTTCTGCAAGTAGAAGGATGAAATTTGATCCCTATCTCTTACCTTAAACAACAAATAACAACAAATCATTTTAAAATATATCAAAGACTTTAATATAAAATATGACAAGCCAGGTGTAGTGGCACATGCCTTTAATCCCAGCACTTGGGAAGCAGAGGCAGGCGAATCCCTGTGAGCTCGAGGTCAATTTGGTCTACAGAGTAAGTTCTAGGACAGCCAGGGCTGTTACAGAGAAACCCTATCTCAAAAAATAAAACAAATGAGAAGCTAAAACTGCTAGAGGAAACCCACTTTGGGACAAAGACATAGGCAAGCACTTGCTGAGAGTAGTCCAGCATAAAAATAATTGTAAGAATTGACAAATTGGAGTGTGCCTCTAAAAGATTTCTGAGTCCTACCACAGAGATAGCTCACTGTTGAGTTAGCCACAATCATTATGATGCCAATCACCAGATAAATCACAGTACATGTATATAATGGAATTTTACTTAGACACGAAGAAAAATAAAATCATGGCATATATAGGAAAACAGATGGAACTATAAATTGTTATGTGAATTAAAACAAGCCAGACTCAGACAAATCCTGTATGTTTTCTTTCATATATAAATCTAAGATTTTAATTATATTTATGTATATATGGGTGGTATGTGGGATTATGGGGGGGTGTACATGTCATGAAACTAGGAGAACCACCATGAAAGTAGAAAAGGGTCTTCAGGGGAGAGGGAAAGAGTAATAGGATGCATATGACTTGAGAGTTGTAGGGCCCCTGGGAAGAGGAGGAGGAGGAGGAAGAGGAGGAAGAGGAACAGGACAGGTAGCAGGGACGGGAGAAGTGGGATAAGGGAAGAGAAATGACAGAAGCAAAAATGTATGAAATGCTGTAATAAAACCCAATACTGCATCTACTCTTTTATAAAATACTGAAAGTACTATTTATGGTTTTCAAATCAGGGCTGGAATGACTTTCAGAGCTAACACCATGTCATATTGGTGTGCAGGCACCATGTCTTGGATGCTTTTCACACAGTGAACTGCATTTTCAAAGCAAGGGGATCAGAGGGTTTACAGCAGAGCAGAGCACAGGGAAGAATGTTTAACCCTTATTTTGCCTTTCAACAACAGACAGAAGGAACTGGGAAAGAGACCAACCATGTGAATGGTCAGGAAGGTTAGCCCTCTTTACCTGTGTCATCTAAAAATATATTCATGTATTTAATGAGTGTTTTATCTGCATGTACCTCTGCATGCCAGAAGAGAGCATCAGATCCCATGGGGCTAAAAGTTACAGACAACGTGAGCCACCATGTGGGTGCTGGGAATTCAACTCAGGACCTCTGGAAGAGAAGTCAGTACCAGTGCTCTAACCACTGAGCCATTTTGCCACCCCTACCAGTGCAGTTTCTAATCCCACTAGATTCTCCCAACTGTGAACCTAACAGTGAAGACAGGGAGGATATCACAGCGTCTGAGACTTCGGGGCTTTCTTAGGGATCACTAGATCACTACTATAGTAGGGCAATATTCATCTCCAGAGTTCCTGGTTCCATGCCAATGAGACAAGTGCAATTCTCTGTGTGCTTAGTTCTTACAGATAGTGGTTGGTATCTGCAAGAAAGAACACAGACTGTAGGCTACATATTTATACACAGTAACTGTCATGTACTTAAATATTTGAGTCATTTTTACTATGTGCGTCTGGGTATACATGATGTGACACATACGGATATGCAGGCGAGCAGGTACCAGAAGAGGATTGGATTCCCTTGGAGCTGGGGTTAGGAGACTGTGAGCCACCTGACGTGGGTGCTGGACAAGCAGCGAGTGCTGTCAGCAGCGCGTCATCTCTGCAGCTCCATTACTGTGAATTTAAGACACTCAGATACATGCTATACTTCCTCTACGCTTCCTAAGAGGATGGAAGCTTTTTGTTTCAGGACAGAGCCAAATTATTCCCTTATTTGTAATGCGGGTGGTCATTTTCCAACTTGTAGTAAATGAAATGATGAGAGAATTATAAACAGATAATATTTCTCAAGCCCAGCTGAATAATCCCGGCACTACCCCAGAAGCTCAGAGAACTTGGAAGACCGTGGAGTCAACGTGGCATCTGATTTGCATTTTCATCTGTGAATCTGGAGCTGGCTTTTGGGGAGAGCCTGGTTTCATAATGCCTTTCTATCTATCAAGATCATGCAGAGCCAAATAGTAACTTTTAAATTTGAATACTTTTTAGTGACAAAGAGCTCAGATTAAAAGTAATTTTTTTCCTGTCCCATTATCCTTTCTTTGAACTTTTACACTACAGTCAAGCACTTTGGAAAAAAACCCAAAGTTTGACATTTGATCTTCAGAGTCCACTGATTTGATTGGGGAAAGTGAGCCATACGGCTTGTCACAGAAGAAGGTGGGAAAGCTGGAGACATCTAGTCTGGGGTGTTTTTCAAAGGGGGTCTAATACACATACTTCTATAAGTTCTCTGAAACCACATGAAAAGTTTTGTTTACATGTTTTGGAAAACAAAGTCTATCAGATTCTTAATGGGGTAAAAAAAAATCCCATGAGATAAATCAAGTAACCTATTAATTTTGTAGATATGGTACATTTCTTCTATTTTAAGTCCAAGGGAAAAATATCCCTGTAGTTTCCTCTGATGGTAAGGCTCCCTTACGGCTCTTCTGAGTGTCTCTGATTACAGATGAAGTTCACTGCGACTCTTCTGAGTGTCTCTGACTTCAGATGAATTGAAGTTCACCGCGACTCTTCTGAGTGTCTCTGACTACAGATGAAGTTCACCGGCTTCTTTCCAGCCGCAGCAGAGATGAAGAACAGCTGGCTGCTGCTGTGCACTAACCTTTTCATTAAGGCCATTGCTATAGCAGCTTAACATCAATTTTCCAAGACATGTCTCCATGCAATGGCTTTCAAATTATTTATCTTTATACAACTACATTTGAATGTCTAGAAGTTAGCCAGTGTTTCTCACTGAACTATTTTCCAGAAAGTGGAAGATGGAAGACATTCTGCTAATGTATTTGGAATCATTTCATTTAGAACATGTGACCAAGTTCAGATTTCAAGGCAGCACACTAGTTATTTCCTTTTGGAACCACAGTCCCTGTGTGTGTCTTTCTGTGTATGAATGCACACATACGCATGCGCCGCAGCAAAGAAGACCAAATAATGGAAAACAGATGTCAGAGACCTGAAATATATATTACTAAATTTTTTTTTGGATTAACTCAGAATCCAGATGACAGTTTAAGAACAGGACTGGGTTCTCTTAATATAGTTTAAACCACCTGTAGAAAACATTAGGTCCACATACTCGCTATAGTTTAAACTGATAACTACAGTTCCTGAATGCCTTAAATATCAAGGAGAGATGAAAGGCTTAGCAATACAAGTTTAGATGCTCTGAAGGAAAACGAATGCAGCAAAATGGACCCCAAACCTAACAGCTCCTAGCTACAACTGAAATGGTATTGTTATTTGAAGCTCAACCAGGAGGCTCAGGCTGGTTCTGGCCTAGGTAGCTTTACGATCTATTCTGTTCATTACTCCCTTCTGGTGGTGATACGTACTAGACCATGGTAATTGGGTGCCATGCTAGAAGACCATATCAGATCTAGATAGTAAGCGAAGGCAGTGGAATTGAGGAAGGCAATGTCATCTGCAAGACATTCTGCATACATTTTTTAGTGTTCATACTTAATGGGAATTAAGAGGGGGTAATGTTGCCAATATCTCTAAAGATTTGAGTCTATAACACTAGTGGGTTTCATATAACCCACCTGCATGGTAAGGGGCAGTCTCACCAGTCATTACTGATGTTTGAATTGCTGCGACTAAAGAGGACAGGTTAAGAAACAGGCTCTTGGTAAGTCTTTGTAAAATAAGGTGTCGCTCTGCAGTCCTGGCTAGACTTGAATTCAAGGCATCTCTCCTGCCTTACCCTTTCCAATGCTGAACTTACAGGTGTGAATCCCCATGGAGGCTTCAGGGTAACTTGATCTGTTGACTTGATCAAGGTAGGCATCTGTTTACACAGCTGGCATTCAGAGCAGCAGGAGCTTTACCACTTACTGCAGCGAGGGCAGATGAGGCTCCTGCTACTCCTTTAAGACCTTGAGCCCTGTTACCAGGTGAGCACATCTGGGAAGGACAGTACCTTCAACTAATGCCAACAGTTTGTCACTCAGTGTGAATACAATGATCCAAGCGGGCCCTGGGGGAGAGTCTGAAGAGGAAGGGTCCTTAGAGAGAAGCAGGGTTAGGACACAAACAGCGGAGACACAGCACTGTCTCTAAGGGCGATGTCTCCACTGTTCATGTGGGCTCTAAGAGAAAGTCACGGGTTTTCTGAGGATAGGGAGCATGGTGAATATTAGGTTAAGGAATTCAGAACCAACTTATGTAAAATGACCCATAAGCTTTTCCCCACCAAATATGTATGTAATTTAAAACTGAATGAACTAAAGAAAGAAGACAAAGCACATCTACCTGGGAAAACAGGTCACAAAAAGTCACACTAAAGTGAAGGTGTTCTGGGTTTATGCTTCTACCAACTGATATGTGGAATCTGAAGCAGTTTTTAAAAATATCCATCTTGGGGCTGGAGAGATGGCTCAACGGTTAAGAGCACTGACTGCTCTTCCAAAGGACCTGAGTTCAAATCCCAGCAACCACATGGTGGCTCACAACCATCCATAATGAGATCTGACACCCTCTCCTGGAGTGTCTTAAGAGAGCTAAGGTGTACTTGCATATAATAAATAAATAAATCTTTAAGAATATCCATCTTGTGTGCTGGGCCTTTTGAAACAGAGAATGAGACGGAGTGCTGATCCAAGTCTGGTAGAATGCACAAACTGGGTATTTCACATTTAAAATCCATCAGGCAAATGAAAAGGAGAATGAAGGGCAGCAGGCAGGGGCACGGGAACGGGTTCTGAATGCAGAAGGGGCCCTCGGGCCAGGAAAGGTGTCTGAACAGCTTGTAAACACACAATAACTGATCTAAGCACAGTATGCCAAGAGGCTAGTTATTGCTAGGCGACTAACACAAAAACCAGAACCCTGACAGTAAACAGAACTAAATATCCAAAAATTTACAGAAAGTTTAATTTTTTTAAAGTGATAAGACTTGCCTAGTAGTTTATAAAGTGTATGTAAGATAGAGCTTTAAAAGATTTATGTATTTGTTATTTATGTATATGAGCAATGTGATGGTTTGTATATGCTTAGCTCAGGAAATGGCACTATCAGGAGAAGGTGTGTCCCAGATTAAAGGTGTGTACCACCACACCTGGATCTGGGATTTGCTTGTCCCAGGCTGACCTTGAACCCAGAGATCTCCTTGCCTCAGTCTCCTGGGATTAAAGGCATGTATTACCTTGCCTGAGCCACTATGCCTCAAGATCTCCATGCCAGGTGAGAAACTTGTGTCTTTCAGCCTTAAGATCTCGGTCACAGGTGAGCCCTCTAATTCTGGATTGTAGTTCATTCTAGATCTAGTCAAGTTGACAACTAGGAATGGCCATCACAAGTGTTTACCTGTGTATCTGTGCACCATGTGCTGCCATGCCTGCTGACTGCAGTGACCAGAGGAGGGTGTCTAGTCCCCTGGAATTAGTTATGATGGTTTGGAGCTGCCAATGTGGGTGTTAGGAAATGAGCTTATGTCCTATGCATGGACAGCTTGTGCCCAAAATTGCTAAGCCACTTCTCTACAGCCAAAAACAGATTTTCATCTAGGCTCAGATACCAATCCTAATGAAGGAGTTTGCTCTGTCAAAGTCTGGTTGGTGCCAGGCTATGCTGCTGAGAACTGTATCTGAACCTGGGAACACAGGAGACAACCTCAATAAAAACACAAGATCCAGGAGCACAATGAATAAAGAATAAAGACAAGCTAAAGTGACATCTGCTTGTTGTGGCTTCTCATGTCCAAAAGCCAACTCCACTGTGACAATACATTTCAACTGTCACCCAGGTCCTGGTTTGGGGCACTACCCATTGCTAGTGTTTTCACTTCTGAATAGGGGAAACTTTTTCTGCTAATTTACCCACTCAGATTCTCTATTAATCCAATTCTAATAATCCTTTAAGGCCTACTTGAGTATCAGCTTCTAAGAAACCTTCCATGAGAACTCCAGTGCTGACACTTGCCCTTATAAGCAATGTGTAAATGATCCATGTTAAGGCCATCACAGAAAAG
>NW_022196891.1:67964414-68011177 GCF_008632895.1 Mastomys coucha
AAAAAAAAAAAAAAAAAAAAAAAAGGTTAGGCTAAGAAATAGCTGAAGAAAAAAAAACTGGGAGTGGGGTAAAATGAAAGGGGATATGGGGAGTGAGACTGGAGGCCCCCTTCACTGGCTGGCAAGAACATTGACTAGCAACTGTCACCTCAGATGGTGACACAGCCAGTACTTCCAACATGAAGTATCTGAAAATGCAAGAACACATAAAGGACAAAGTGTTTCCAGCAACTGCCACAGATGCCCTTTGCCAAAAGAATCTTAAAAGTTTCTCTGATGGGAAGATTTTAGGATTGAGGATGTTCAAAGACAGAGAAAAAATTGGGTGTTGGGGGCAGATATCACACATTCAATTTTAACAAAACTCAAATTTGTTGAGTAGTGTAGGTTTACAGCACTGGACAATAGGGATTTTGGACAAGAAGGGTTTTGTCCTGTTAGATTAGAAATGACATCACAAAACATGTATGTGGGCCTAAAATAGTGACTGTATAAGATCCACTGGACCTCAAAGGACATCTTTAGTGGTCATGATTACTAGGTACAAGCAAAACAAACAAACACTGTTATTACTATATTAGTCTAAGCCTCAGTAATACATTTTAATATATAGCATTTTCATATGTGCTTAATATACATTACATTTCTAGGAACATTTTTTTAAAGATTTATTTATTTATTATATGTAGGCACACTTTTGCTGTCTTCAGACACACCAGAAGAGGGCGTCAGATCCCAATACGGGTGGTTGTGAGCCACCATGTGGTTGCTGGGATTTGAACTCATGAACCTTCTGAAGAGCAGTCAGTGCTCTTCCCCGCTGAGCCATCTCACCAGCCCTTCTAGGAACATTATTAAGCCATGTTGTCAATGATCTATTTAATAAATACTTCTATATATAGAGCACTGATGACCTAATTGATTGCTCTCATAAACTCTCAAATCAGATATAATGATGATTATTGTTATTGTTTCTATTTCTGAGGCAAAAGCAACTAAAACACAGACTTGATCAAGTGCCTCACCACTTAGCTGGAAAATGGCAAAGTAGATCTTGACTTGGGCAGTGCGGCTACAGAAGCCATTCTTAAAACCGTTCTATCAGGTTAGGTTGAGTTAGGAATACTTTTTCCTCCAAAAAAGAAAAGTCAAGAATTTATCACTTTAAAAAAAATTCAGATCACTTTCAGTATCAGAATCACTATCAGAGGATATCCTGATTAAACTGCATGGTGGGGACCCAGAACCAAAAGACAGCTCCAAAATACTACCTCCCAAGAGCCCATGTCACTCTTGTTCAGGTGTCTTCTAATTATGCCCCTGCCCTGCACTCTTGAGGAATACTGTATAACTTTAACTGTTTTTTTTTTTAAAACTGGAGCCTAATGGATGAATAATGTGCCAATTCTTTTCTTCTCATATATTAGCAAATACTAATATTAATACTAATAATGTTCAGAATACCTTCACTGTAAAACCCAGACCCTCTGCAATCATGATGGTAAAACTATGGCCCTATCTATCTATCTATTCATCCATCCATCCATCCATCCACCCACCCACCCACCCACCCACACATTTATGAGACAGGGTCTTACTATGTAACCTTGGCTGGCCTGGAACTCACTATGTAGATGAAACTAACCTTGAAATCAGAGATTTGCCTGCCTTGGCCTCCTGAGTGCTAGTATTAAAGGCAGACACCATGCTCAGCCTTGTTTACTTGCATTAAAAAAAAAAAAGAAAAATCAAGGAATGGGAATTTTACATTTTTTCCAGAATGTTGACATGACCTATACAATATTTCTGCCCACTATGTTAGGCAGGCATGGCTTCTACGAGATCAGTGATAAAGAATTCTAGAGCATGGTAGAGTCTTAAAAGATAATGAGGCCTACTAGAACTGTTTTCAGCTTATCAAACATCATGGCATTTTTTTCAATTCATAAAATAGAACCATGACATGTTTGGGCTCCTTTTCTCCTTGGCTTCTTGAAGATCTGCTATTATCAGGAAATGACATAGAAAATATCTGTACTAGAGAGTTCATGACCAACTACTACCTCAGAGGAAAGGAACCATCATTGATAGGACCCTTCCCCTCAGGAAGGCAGTAGTGCCCAGGTCAGAAGTTCAGGAAACACTTGGAAAAAGGACAAAACCACACCTGATACTGCCTTTATATTTGGACCCAGAGTCCATTACAGTAGTGACAAACAATTAGCTCTGGTGTGAAGTGCAGAGAAAAATGAACCTAAGTACAGACCTTCACAACATGGCCTGTATGAGAAGAAAATGAAGAATATGGTAAACAGAAGGTGAGAAAGTCAGGGAGATGTCAAAAGACTGTTCTAGCAAAATGTTATGTGGGGATTGGGTAACAGCAGAGGTAACGATCAAACAGTGATCTAATCAGCCATGAAGGTTCAAAATTCTGAGAGGACTAAGAAACTGTAAAAGTTGTGTGTGTGTGTGTGTGTGTGTGTGTGTGTGTGTGTGTGTATACACACATATATATTTACATGTATGAATATATATATGATAGTGCTTACATAATGATTCAGAAAAACTTATTCAAAAGTAGAAACATCCATGAACAGGTTAAAATGAATGAGATATTACAAATTTAGATAACATTATTTTCTTCCAAACAGAAATATATAAGAAGCAGTTTATATAACAGCAAATACTACTGTTCCTCGTGCTTTTCTTTGACTTCTAAGAAAAATGGTGTCTTTCCCTTCCACAGCTGGCTAGGCATAGAGGCTCTTGGAACACACAGATGACCTGGAGGGTAGGAGTTGGCAAACTCCTGAGGCTTCTCAGAAACATGGTAGACTTAACTTCAAAGAAAAATTCCTAGGAGGAATCACACTAAGTGAGCTCCCTGAGGACAGGCATTTCTGTCTGTGCTGAATCCTTACTGTACACAGAAGCAATTCATTGGAATACATAAATGTGTGGAAACGTCCCCAAAGAAAGCTAGCTTAAAGAGTATAAGTTGAGACGAGTACTTAGAGAACTGTGCTAAGCATGAATGAAAGAAAGCCACCTCTCTATATATCCTAGAGATTCAGTTTTTGTACATGTGCATATTATATGTAGGCTTGTATATGTGTGGAGCATGTGTATGTGCTCATACACATGAAGATCAGGGGACAAACTCAGGTCTTGTTTCCTAGGAACTATTTACCTTTTTGAGACAGGATCTCTCACTGGCCTGGAGTTTCCCAAGCAAGACAGCTGTCTAGTCTAGAGAGCCTTAGGAGTCCACTTACCCAGATAACACACATGCCCCATCATGCTCAGCTTTCTAAATGCATCTGAAGGTGCATGCAGTTTTCATGTTGAATGGCAAGCATTAAACTGAATGAGTAATTTCTCAACCCCAGACTCAAGTTTTTAATTGGACAATTCCTTCCTCTTTGGAGCAAAAGTATAGTTAAGATCAGGGTAGAGGCCAGGTTCACAAGTCAGCACCTGTGACATTTTTCTGAATCTTACTCCACTGGCATGTCAGAAATCTCCAATCTGAATTAAATTTGAGCCTGCTTTAAAAGTCCAGACCCTATGGATGCCCACAATGTGTTTAATTCTCTCAGTTCCTTATAACTAGTGGACAACTTTACATAAGCAAAATCAAGCAAACAGGTCTTCAGAAAACTGTCTGGGTTTCTATGTCCCTTATTGTTCTGTAACACACTTCCTTTCTTGCAGGCAAGTCCTATTAACAAATGACAAGGCCAGTTGGATATGTGCATTATAATTCTAGCAGCACCTCAGAGGTTGAGACAGAAGCATCAAGAGTTCCAGGACAGCCTGTACTAAATATAAAGTCCTTATCTTTAAAACCAACCAACCAACCAACCAACCAACCAACCAACCAACCAACCAACCAACCAAAGCAACAGTAATCTGTAAGTCCAAACAACATGCTGACATCTGAGATGGCTGTACAATTCTCCAATTCCAATCTTGCTGAAATACAGTCAAGTAATGAGTCACTTAACATTTAGAAAGCACTGCATTTAATTTGTGTTTCCCTGATGACTAAGGATGTTGAAGAGATTCCATCTTACACCAGTCAGAATGGCTAAGATCAAACACTCAAGCAACAGTTCATGCTGGGGAGGATGTGGAGCAAAGGAAATGTTCCTCCACTGCTGGTGGGATCACAAACTTTGTAAAACTTTGGAAATCTAATTGGTGGTTTCTCAGAAAACTGGGAATAGTTCTACCTCAAGACCCAACTATACCACTCCGGGCATATACCCAAAAGATGCTCCAACATTCCACAAAGACACTTGCTCAACTATGTTCATAGCAGCTTTATTCATAATAGCCAGAAACTGGAAACAATCTAGATGGCCCTCAACAGGACAATGGATAAACAATAGACTACTACTCAGCTATTAAAAACAATGACATTATAAAAATGTGCAGGAAATGGATGGAGGTAGAAACTGTCATCCTGAGTGAGGTTTTAACTAAAACCCAGAAAGACAAGCATGGTATGTGCTCACTTTAAGTGAGTATTCCCCATAGAGTATAGGATAATCATGCTACTATCCACAGACCACAAAGAAACTATGTGACACGGAATGCTCAAGGAAGGATGCTTGAATCTCATTGAGAAGGAGAAATAATTAGACATTGGGGTGGACGGACAGTGGGAGGGAACTGAGTGGGAGGGTGTGGGGAGGGAAACAGGAGGATCAAGGTTGGGGAGGACTGACAGAGAGAGCTGTAAGTGAGAACTGGAAGCAGATGGGGAGCATCTCTGGGACAAACTCGAAACCTAGGACAATGGGAAGACTCAGCAATCTACGAGGATGACTAGTTACTTAAGTTAATGTAGCCTGAAGAACAGAGTTGAGGGCGCTTTTAAATGTTAGCTACCTGTGACTTTTGCTGTAATCCCTTTGTTCTTGTTTTTATTTTGGATCACAATGAATTGGACATTTAATAAGAAGTTTTAAGACTGGATCCAATAAAAGAATATACTTAGAAAAAAAAAAAAAAGACTCCTAGCATAGGGGATATGCAACATGAAACTGCCACCTCCCATAACCAGGCAAGACTTCCAGTGGAGGGATGGGGACATCAACCCAGATGCAAAACATTAGAGCCACAATTTTTCTGCCTACAAGATGTGCAGGGATAAAAAGGGAGCAGAAATTGAGGGAATGGCTAACTTGAGACCCACCATGAGAGCCTATCTGACACTATTCATGATATTCTGCTGTTTTTGCTGACAGGAGCCTAGCATAATTGTCATCTGAGAGGCTTCGCCCAGAAGCTGATGGAAACAGATGCAGAGACCCACAGCTAAACATTAGACAGAGCTTGGGAAATCACATGGAAGAGGGGAAGAAGGACTGAAGGAGCTAAAGAGGTCAAGGGCACCACAAGAAAACCTACAGAATCAACTAACCTGGGCCCATAGGGGCTCACAGAAACTGAATCACCAAGCAGACAGTATGCGTGGGACAGAACCTCTGCACATCTGCTACATATGTGACAGCAGGAGCGCTGGCTGCCTCGGACTCTGTTGCCTACTGTCGGATCCCTTTCCCCTAACTGGGCTGCCTGGTCTAGACACAATAGAAGATGATGTTCCTGGTCTACTTGCTAAGTCAAAGAGGATTGATATCCATGGGAGGCCTCACCTTCTCTGAAGAGAAAGGGAGGGGTTTGGGGGAAGGTGAGGTGAGAGAGAGAGGGACTAGGAGAAGAGGGAGGGAAAGCTGTGATTAGGATGTAAAATAAATTAATTGATTAATTAATTAATTAAACCACTATATTTATCTTGTATAACAGGGAGGGTTTTTAACTTTTGAAAGTTATCAGCTAAGGTAGATAGATGCCACTTTCTGGCAAAGAAACAACTGGTGATTGTCTTAGCTGATCAATGGCTGGAGCCCACTATGGCATTTCCAGTGCTCACTCCTGAAGATGAAATAATCAGAAAACAACTCATTCTGGAAAAGAATGAGAAAGAATTTCCCTTCTTCTACAGCTGGAAACCAGTATAGTCTCCATGGCACTCGGGTAAGTCCAGGAAGCGGCTGACTGAAGCTAGAAGAGGCCAGTACTAAGTAAAACTGATACCTCATACCAAAACTATAGTGTGCCTGCCTACAAACCTTCCTTTAGACTCTTAGATAAATGATTTCTATAAAAATAAAATAAGTTAGAAAAGATTTTATTTCTAGTAAGTTAGATACATACTATATAAAATATCAACAGCCTTACTCATGATTTATAATAATGTTGATTCCTTAAGAAAATATATTTTTGAGTTAATATAAACTTTATATTAATATAGACATCTCTCTCATTGTGGATCATCCTTTGAGTCCCCAAAGTTCTTGTTAGCAGGTTGGACAGACTCTCACCTGAATGTTAATACAGTTACTTTGAGCCTCATTTTTTCACTTCTGTAGAACTCAACTTGAGCAAGACCTTACTCAGTGCCAGCTTGGTACCTGATCACCGGCAATATCCAACTCCCCTGGCTGGCCTTCAGCAATCTCCTTCGGTGAAGCCCTCCTACCTCTCATGTTTCCTCTTATAATTGTCGAGTCACTGATGCCTCCTGAGCTCTCTTCCCTTTGGCTGTAAGTTCCTACTCCCTTTCTTCCAACTGCAGGGCCCCATTATGAGGATCCCTACACCCATGGCCACTGCCATCACCGAACAGAGTCTCGTCAGCAAGTTCACCAGGTGGCAGGAGTAACGTTTTCTTTAACACTTCAGTTGCTGCTGTTTGTCTAGTTTCTTTCAGAAAAATCCTGGTGTGCATTGCTGTCGGCAAGAAGCCAAGCAGCATTTTGGAAAATTAAAAGCACGTTATAAAATGCTCTGATGGGCAGATGTCTTGCCTGATCTGATGAGGAAACAGTAGGAAAGCAGAGGCGAAGGTAGTGTCCTGGGATAAAGTCCAGTGGAAAGAAATCTCTTGCTCTCATTTGTTTTATAAATGTCAATGATAGAAGTCAAATTTTTTGTTGTTGGTTTGTTGGGTTTTTAGGATAAATGCTGCCACATTATAAGTTATATATGGAATAAAAAATGGTCATCTCTGAGTAAATGTAACATTCCAGTGTTCCAGTCAGCTGTGAAAATGACAGTCATAGCTGAAAAAAAAGAAATTGGGTCTGCTCCATTCCTCAGGTCCTTGTGGAATGTATTCCAAATAGTGTGAGAAGAGCTGCAAGGGCAAATGCCCAGAGATTCCTGGTGCTTCCTAGGAATCATCACCATTAAGATTAAAAAAATAAAAAATTGAGGATGTCATTTGAATTTCTGATCTCCATAGAGGTTCCTGTATTTGCTGATAGAGCTTCTTAACTCAACAAAAACCTGCCTCTTCAAGAGAAGCCAGACAGCTAGCTCCCAAGAGGGTTGTAAGCAAAAGCTTTAAAATAAGTGAGGACCAAACCCCTAATGCTCCTAACATTGATTCTAATCTGCTGCAGGTGTGAGACTGGGGAAACTGTGGCACCTTACATAGAAACATTCAGGTGGAGCGACTGGTTAAACACACTGCTGCTCTTTTAGAGGACCCGGATTTGATTCCCAGAACCAAAGAGCAGTTAATAACCATATAGCAGTTATGGAAGATCTCACACCCTCTCTAACCTCCTTGGGGACCAGGTACACATGTGGAATATATACATACAGACAAAACACTTTACAAATAAATCTAAAAAAAATACAATAAAAAAACTTAGGTGCGAGACACCAGTAATGTACTCATAAATGCAGACAGCTGAGGACACAGCATCTCAAGGCAGAATCAGAGGAAAGTGTTATTAGCAGGATGGCTAGTCCGTGTGGCAATGACCAACGTACATGCATGCATGTAATGGGTTCAAATGTTTACATAACAGTTAACTATCTTCAGGTAATTTGCTATCAGGTTCTTAGGATAAATATATAAGGGGGTTGAGAAGAACTAATAACATTTCACAGAATGGGATATGAAACATTGTAGAAGATTATCACATCTAACAGATTATTAAACTTATTTTTAGGATTCTATTATTGCTGTTTTGTAGAATAATTACAGGTCTTCTAGTGAAAAGTGTTTCTAGAATGATCAGAGAAAGAATTGAGTGGTGTTTTAGAAAAGACAGACTACTAAGTTCAAACATAGTTATCTGGTACAGTGACAGAAGTAATGGCTACAATAAATTAAAGACCTGTCCAAAAAAATTCACAGAGCTGTCCCAACCCCATCCATACATACATAAAAGTGCTCAAAAGAGTAACGCCTTCTGGAGCTGATGGAAACAGAGTAAGGCATGGGTGATCAAGAGTGCTACCATCTTATTTTCAAGTAAAAGTTTAGCATAAATTATAGGTCACATCCCAACCTCAGTAACTAACTTGGGACCTTCCTTTCTCACACTTGTTCTATGTTGCCACAGCTGCAGTTTAACTGTGTCTTAAGCCATAGTGCAGTGGTCTAATAGGAAGGAAAATCACAATCTTTATTCAATCTGTGCACCTAACAGCTCATATTCAGATACAAGCTTGAAAAGCTGCCTCTTGCTCAGAAGGATATAAAATCTTTAAGGAGCTGGATTTTATTCTCTCTCAAGGAAATTTCTGACAAAGAAATTAACCAGGCTGAGATGTCAACATTGCACTTAACCTTATTTGCCAAAATTCGTACAGAATTGGAAAGCCAATGGCCTGGCTTATGGGTGTATGTTCTTAATTGAGAGTGGCAAGGGATGCAGGGACACGATGTAGACATACTTCCTTTCCTGATCCAGACAGGCGTATTATGGCCTGAGCTTCCTGGCCTGCTTTCTGGCTTGTCTGGCCTGTGGGTAACCCAGAGGAAGCAGGGCTTGGAGTTTCCCTGCGGCAAAGCTGGCTGCGTGAGCTCAGCTGTCTTCAGTATAAAATAGCTAGGCCAAAAGAAAAAAAAGAGTCTCTATTTTGTACATTAGAAGGGAAGACTCAAGCACATGGTGATTAAGGGAAGTTATAGAATATCCATTGTCTATAAGCAGAACAGAATTAACTGAGTTATAAAGAGAACTAAGCATTTTGTGCATTCTTGTGACAGCTCACGTTAGAATTGTGCCGGTCTTAGAAATGACATATGCTCTCATTTTAGACCTTAGGAATCAGGCCCACAAATTCTTCAGGTTTATTTTAAGTTCTGTAATTCATTCTCATTGTTATTGCTTCTTAGAGACAGCCCAAAGAAGGGCTGGCCTACATCCTCCATAATATAGTGAAGGAGAAACAACTGCTTAAGATGCAAAGCACCTAAAAAGGATTCACTATTAACGGTTTTATTTAGATTATCATTTAAATCTTCTTCTGAATGAAGCAGCATGGAATGTGGACCAGAAGACTAGGGTCTCATACACTTTCAGGACATCTTTTTTTTTTTTTTTTTTTTTTTTTTTAAAGATTTACTTATTTATTTTATATACATGAGTACACTGTCGCTCTCTTCAGACACACCAGAAGAGGGCATCAGATCCCATTACAGATGGTTGTGAACCACCATGTGGCTGCTGGGAATTGAACTCAGGACCTCTGGAAGAACAGTCAGTGCTCTTAACCGCTGAGCCATCTCTCCAGCCCCAAGAAAAAGCTTCTTTACTTTCACTTTCTAGTCTACTTTCATTCATTAAATATTTACTGAATCACTATTGGGCCAAGCCTAGTCTAGGTGTTTCAACTGAAAGAGAAAAAAAACCCACAAAGGTTTTCTCTCACAGACTTTGCATTCTAATGCTGAGGGTAGAGTAGACAGGAAATAAGAGAAGCAAACTGAAATGATGGGCGACTGGGGGTAAAGGAAGGCATAGAATGGTACAGGCTACATGTGACACAGAAAGTCATGCAGAGTAAGCCATTGGGAGGAATTTTTTGGTCAGGGTCTACAGAACTGAGAAAGACAACCAAGCAAGTTGGGAAAAAAACAGTACAAAGGCATCGAGGCTGGAGCATGCCCTGAGGATCTGAGTGGTAAGAACGCTGTACAGACTGGGTCTTTTACTTAGTTGAGAGGCAAAGGGAGGGTCTGAGCAGGAGCTCAGGCTGTGACCTGTATGTAATGCCACTCTGACGAAAAGCTTGTTTATTTCAAGATACAGGAGAGCAAGTTACATTTGCAAAGTTCTTAAGAATTCACTGTGATGGTACTTATGGAAGGTTTCCAGAATGTTAAAAGATGTAAAATCTGAGGACTGTTACCATGTGAAGTTGGTGTGGCAGAGTGGAAATGGCAGGCTTTAAGATCCAATCCATTATGGATCTAAAGACTAGCTAGCTCTTGCTGTTACTAGCTAGCAAGTGTTTGTAACTTTAACTATAACAGAAAAACTAATACCCAACTATATGGTTAAGTCAAGACTTAGTTATGCCAAGCACGTATCTCAGCAAGCAACACATACTTTTCAATACAGCAAGGAGTGAAAGGGGCCTGTGCATGTCAGGGCCCGGGTAGCAGCTCTGAGCATCAGTGATGCTGGGGTCTAACCTGCCCTCCTGCCCCTGCTTCATGCTCTATGGAGGAAATTGATGCAGTGTCCACTGTTCATCAGCGTACAAGGACCGCTGCTTTCTTGGGGTGACGGAGGGATGAGGGGTGAACACTTGTGACATCACCGTGCTACAACAAAGATTTTGGTGCTCCTACTGCTCACACAAGTGTGACGGAGACTGATGATGCGACAATGAAAATCACCCAGGGCACTGGCTATATTGGAAACCAACAGATTTATCTGTCTGTTCTGAAAACAGTGTCCAGAAACTTTTTTTTTTTTTTTTTTTTTTTTTTTTTTTTAGTTCAATCACAGATAAGGGAGGAGGAGAGTAAGAAGGGGAGAAGAGAAGGTGGAGTGGAACAGGAAGTGGGGGAAAAAGAACAGGGAGGAGAGGTGGCGTAGGAAGACATAACTTGTAGCAGCAGCAGATCTCTATCATACAGTAGAATCATTTTCAGAGAGAAAACAGTACATTAACACATTACATTTCTTAAGTATTCATTTAGTGTTACAAAAACACTAAAAAATTTGGCAAGTTTCTTATCTCTTTCATTTTTAAAGCAAATTTGCCCAATCAGCCTCTTGAATCTTGGTCTTTTTAAAACCTGAATCCTTGAATTGTTTTCTGGGTTTCTTCAGTGAAAACCCTGGCTTCCTCTGTGTTAAGCAACTGGATCCATAGCAGAGTGTATATGGGTTATGGTTAACAGCAGAATATATATGGATTATGGTTAACAGCATACTTTACATGGGTTATGGTTAACAACGTAGTTTACATGGGTTATATAGCTAACAGCATAGTGTATATGGGTTATAGTTAACAACATAGCGTACATGGGTTGTGGTTAACAACATAGTTTATATGAATTATAAGTCTCCACAGAAGTCAAGCTACTGCCTGACAACCAGGTTGGTTTACGACTTAGAAAGTGTAGGCCATTAATTTCTTCAAAGAGCCTCTTTTACTTGGGCTAGGGATGGGGGAATAAAAGACTTTAAAGTACAGAAGGCAACCAAGGGTACCTAACTGCTCCCCTAGACCAAAAGTGACTTTTTAATTTCATACCATTAGCTCACCCAGTCAAAATACTTCCAAACACACAAACACCTCACTCTGCAGCTGGGCATGGCAAACCCTAAACCACCAAAGTACAGTCACCACTCGGGGTCCTGCACTAAGATATGACAAAAGCTTAAAAAGCTACAGCTATGCTTAATTTAATCTTTATTTTGAAGGCAGTGACTAAAATTCCCAATTTAATATAACTCAATATATTTAATTAATAGGGTCTTAGAAATGAATTTTCCCCTAGATTTTTAAGGCAACAGGTATGCTCTCCCAACCAAAGTTTGTTCCTATGATCAACATGATTCAATTACATAAATATTTATACTGCAGCTGTTATATGCTAGAGAGTGTGCTGGGTGTTGGAGAAACAGAGATGAGTAAGACCTGGCCCCCAATCAAAGCATTTGCCATCTAGTAAAACAGGCAGCTATGTAAACATGCAGTGGGTCTAAGTGTGAGATGGGAAGGGGCACGGGACAGGGAGAACAAGGAGGCAGGCTGCCTACACTCTGGCAGTGGGGGTGGTAGAAAGGTGACAAGGCGGCTTTCTGAAGGAGTCCACTGGAGCCAGACTTGGAAAGATTCTTTTGAGCTGGGGAAGTAGAGGAAACACACCCATCCCGTCTGGGTGTGCACTGTGTGAGGTGCTCTGAAGAACCAAGCATGGGCAGAAAGGGGGTGATGACGCAAAGAGGGGAGAAGAGGCATCCACAGAGCTTAGAATGAATCCCAGTGGCAGTAGGGAGTCACTGAAGGGCTCCAGAGAAGGGAGACATGGGAAGAGATGTTGTATGTCGGAATAGGACATGCTGGTGGGAAACAGAGATGGTGAGGCTGGAGCCACAGTAAACAGATGAGTCAGCTCTCCATTTTACATGTTCTAATTTACTTCCTCAGGAGCTAAGAGTTCTGTTGACTCATATGTGACAGTTAAGATAAAAACATAGAAGAATATTTCCCACAGAGGTCCAGTGTATAAAGTAGACCCCGGTCGATGTGAGAGGCACTCAGTTAAGTTTCGGTTTGTCTGGGAAAAATGAGCCTAATGTAAGAAGTAGAATCTCCAACCCACGCTCTTAGTCAACTATGACTTTTTGGGCAACACGATGTTACAACCTACTGCAGAAGGTTCGGAAATGGGCTATTTGGAAAGGTTCTGGAGAGAGAGGATTAGGGAGGATTACTGAAGAATTTGCTACATTTCCTACACTGCTTTCAATCTGTACACTGCTTTTTATTGGAACTAACTTTGGTTACACTGAGTAACAGCCATGCATACTGCTGTGGTTATGTATGCTCAGAAATTAGTGCAACTAAACATACAAAAGCAATAAAATACTTTATGAGAAAGAAGCATAATGGCTTATAGTAATGATGAGTGGGAAAGGTTATAAAAACAGGAAGGGAACCAATACACACTGTTTATTTAATCCTTAAAACAGCCTTATAACTGTCGAGCATGGTGGCACATTCCTTTAATCCCAGCTCTCGGGAGGCAGAGGGCCATGGAGCTCTGTGAGTTCAAGTCTATCCTAGAAGTACATATTGAGTCCAGGCTAGCCACAGCTACACAGCAAGACACCATCTCAACAACAAAATAAAGTTGGACATTATCAAAACAACAATAACCAAACCAAACCAAAGCCTTATGAGGTATCTAGCAGGGGCCCCTTACTAATATATCACAAATCTGTGGATTAGGTGTTCACATTCATTTCCCCAAACACAAAGCTATGAAGAGGAAGCATCAGTTCTGCCGCAGGATGCCTCCCCAGAACAGCAAGCTCTGTGACCTTTTAAGAGGAGGTAGCAGGGCAGGAAGTTTGGCTTAGCTGTTAAGAGCACTGGCTACTTTCCCAGAGGGCCAAGGTTTGATTCTCAGCATCCACATGTCAGATCACAGTTGGATCACTGTAACCAGAAGATCCAACAAACACCCTTTCTGGCCTCCTCAGATGACAGGCACAATGTGGTTCACAGACATACTGTAGGCAAAACATCCACACATAAACTAAAAATAAGAAAAAAAAGTCTGTGGTGAAGGGAGAAGAGGTAACAATAGAAACATAAATACCAATATCTACTTTTGTTATAGATTAATTAGAATTTCCTGTACTTGGGGCTGGAGATATGGCTTATCAGTTAAGGGTCCTTGCTGCGCTTGCATAGGATCTGGGTTCAGTTCCTAACTCTTATGTGGAGGCTCACACCCATAACCATCTGGAACTTCTTCCATTGCGCTTCTCTGGCTCCAGTACTGCACACACATGACGTATACAGATACATACAATGAAAATGTTAAGGTTTCTCATATTTTAAGAGTGTCTTCTTGCAGTTATTCTTGCTTTTGGGAGAGTACTCTGGTCCTCCACTGGTAATGGGGGCTGCGAGCAATCAGAGTGATGGGCTGGGGTGTAAGAACTGGCCACACTTAAGCTCTACTCTGAAAGAAAAGGCTCAGACTTTGCATATTCAGGCCACAGCACCATTTATGGCATCTATCTCAGAGTTCACTTGAACAGGCATGTTTCTCTCTGGATATTTTCATTTCTTAGGACAGCTTTTCAAACTATTTTGTTACACATTTTAATGATTCGGCCTCTTAGCTTACAGTACATGCTAGTCAGTATAATTTTAACAGTGCCTTTTCAAAATCCAGCATCATCTAAACATTTTCCCTCATTTACTTCGGACAGTTTCACACAGCCATATAAGGTCATTGTCACCATTTACTCTCTGAGCCTCCTCCCAGTGAAACCCTGCTGTTCCCAACAAGCCTGGCACATATGTATGTATGTGCATAATTACATGTGTGATAATTACAGCTGCTGTGTGTACAGGTGCAGCTCCAACAAGCCTCTACCCCAAATACGTATGGTTTTTTTTTTATGTGACCCAACAAACTTAAATATGGCTTCTTGAATGAGCATTGGTCATGTTAAGGCATTCTCTTGTGATTAATATGGAGTAAAAAAGACTGTTTAGTTAAAACCTATTCATCTAAAGAACTTTATGACCATTTCATTTGTATCTGTCTTTCTTGACAACTGGATGCTCTATCTGTAAGATTTCCTTGAAAAATCAGATCTTTTTAAATCCTAGTACTTGAGAGGCTAAGGCAGGGAGATTATAAATTGAAGGCCAACATGGGGCTATAATAGAGCCAGTTGGAGGCCATCCTTGGCTACACAGATTGTTTGAGTGGGGTTAAAAAACGCTATCTACCCTAAAAGATATCTTAAATGAAAGTGGGGAGAAAAAAACATTCTCTGGGGGAGGAATCTTCCTGGGAGTGGTTGGTGCAGAGTGCTTATCCAGGAAAAAAGCAGCATATATGGGAGCTGATCCCACTCTGCCTTAGGAAAATGTGGGTTACTGTACAAACTGGCTTTAGTTGTCCCAGCAGTGGAACGAATGACCTCACACTTTAGAACACCAAAATCAAAACCTGCCAACTGTCTCCAAACCTAACTGTCACTAAACCTGCCAACTGTCTCCAAACCTAACTGTCACTAAACCTGCCAACTGTCAACAAACCTGCTATCTCCAATCCTGCTGTCTCCAAACCTGCTGTCATGAAACACTTGTTCTTTGTACAACCTTGTAAGGCATATTTTCTCTTTATCTGGTATTTATTTTCATAGTAGAACTAACTAAATCAAACCTGAGGAAAACAAATTCATTAGCTGAATGATCCTCTTAAAGTGAGGCAAATTCAATATCAGAAAATATGGTTTCAGAGATTGCTTCCCACCTTCTGCTTGTATCTGTGTTCTGGAGAAGTCATCATCCTGACTTGTCTTTGGGGTTAGATAATTACCAGTTCACGCTTATGAATGTGAAAGCTCTACACCATCTAAATGCCATGCTATAGCTTGCATCTAAAAGGTCTCCAAAAGCCATTTGTTGAAGGTTTCCTCTTTAGCTGATGGTACTATTAGGGGTCCTTGAAATCTTTAGGGGGAAGCTAATGGGAAGAAGTGATGTCCTTGTCCTTGAAAGGGATGTTTGGAACTCAGTGTCTTCCCTGACACCTGGCTGTCATGCAATGAGCATCTTCCTCCATACCCCTGTCCCCCATGATGTAATGCTTTAGAACAGGCCGAGACCTGAAATCATAAGCTAGAATAGACATTTTCTCCTTTTGTGTTGATCATCTCAGGAATGTTGTCACAGCAAGAGGAACATGAATAGCACACTGTGTCATCTTCTACACAGTCTACAGATCAATCTTTTTCTAACATCATTTATATTTCTTGCATTTATTGTCCTTGCTATACTGTGACAGGTGGCAACAGAATGTCACTTTATATTAGTGACGGTAAAGAGGAAATGAAAGAAGTGAAGGAATGAGGCACACAGTGGATAAAATGGTTCCAAGAAGTTGAAGAAGCTCTGAGGAGTGAGTTAGGAGCTGAGCTGAGGAACAGCAAGAAGGGTATGCATTAGAATTGAGTGTGGTGAGTTGATAGGAAACACAACTGGAGAATCGGAGAGGGGTAAGATAAACTATGAGAGGTCAAGGGTAGGAAGATGGGCTTTTTTTTTTTTTTTTAAAAGAACACATCATGACTTGAGAAACTACCTCAATAAGCCCTGCTAAAGAAATGGATTACTGAAGTCCATTCTGGGTCATTCAATTTGTTACAAAGAGCTGAAGGTTATAGTATGATTTAAGGAGAGTGATTCCTTTACATGTTGCACTTGTTTTATTTAAAATGACGTTTATTGCTGAAGTTATAGCTCAGTTAAGAAAGCCTAGTGTGTGTGAGACCCTGGGTAAAATCCCTTGTCTCCCTCTACTCTGTCAATAATTTCCCATCACTAAAATCAGCAATCTTACTAAGGAGAAGAAAAGAAATTACATCTAAAGTCTTCCCTTCTAATGATATCATTCATATATATATGTATATGTATATATATATATATATATGTATATATATATATGGCCATAAATTCATAGAGACCTACCCACCTCTGCCTCCTGAGTGCTGGGATTAATGGTGTGTACCCTAATGCTTGGAGGTATCATATAATTTTAATGCTATCTCTTAATAGGTTTAGTAAGTGAATATTCAGAATTATGATACCTTTAAAAGCTATCTCTAGACCTCCTCATAAAACAGATTTACAGAAGATTAGACTGTCATTACTTTGCATGACACAACTAAGCACAGTTGGGGCAAATGATTATGGATCTTCTAACTTCTAGAATCTATATAAGGAGACAGCGTGTCTCCTGAGCAGTCTGCAGCCACCTGTCACTGAATCAACTGAACGAAATCAGGACAAGAGCCCTCCAATGGATCCAGGATATCACAAAAATTAATATCCTTATTAGAAATGTGGAAAATCTTCTATTTCATGTAGAAACAAAATGACTTTTGAAAGAAACATTCTAATCCTTTCTTATAAAGGCAGTCTTTGAGCATTAGGTAGGATATGGAGCAGCTTACAGTCTGAGAAACAAACTGAAATGAAAAAAGCCTCACAGAGGGTGAGATTAAACATACAGTGTGGGGAAATACAACTCTAAAAGCAAAATCAACTAACCAAAGAGGACAACAACAACAACAACAAACTAAACAAGAGGTGGAACTCTGGCAACCCTCTGACTTCATGGACTGGAGGACAAAAGTGCATGGGTGTTTGGGTGTCATTCCTCAGATGTTTTCTACTTCTCTCACACTGACCTGGAACTCACTAAATTTAAATAGACTAAACTGGACAGGCAGCAAGTCTCAGGGATCTGCCTGGTTCTGTATCTCCGGTATTTGGATTATAAACATATGCTATTACATGTGGCATTCTTATTTGGGCCCTGGAGATTGAACTTATTTACTTACTTACTTACTTACTTACTTACTTATTTGTTTGTTTGTTTATTTATTTGGTTTTTCGAGACAGGGTTTCTCTGTGTATCCCTGGCTGTCAGGGTGGGAACTAAAGACTTTGCCTTTGAGTTGGGTAAACTTCCTGAACATTATAAAGACTAGCCCAATCCCGACAGAGATGACTGTGGACCTTGTTAACCTCTGATAATGTAAGCATCACCCAGCTTCTCAGTGTGCTTCATCGATGGTGTAGAAAACCACTTTTCTTTTTTTTGGTGATAATAAACTAAACTCATTGCATTTCTCCCTTCAGTAATCTATCTGGCTGTTCATCTTTAATCTCTGATTAGTCAAAATGCTGTTAGTAGAGGAGTTTAGGGCCACTGGAATTCCTTCCTAGGAGTAGAGAGTATCCTACCTTGTAAAGCAGAGTTTAGGTCTCAGTATCTTCGTGTATAGTACAGATACTGTAGGACACTCACCTCTGCACTACAGATGTGTGTAGACACTAGAGGGACAGATACTTTATGTCCCAGATGCTCGTGTGTGTGTGTTTTCCCCATCCCTTTCAGGCAGTCACACTATACAGTCCAGGTTGGCCTTGAGCTTGAACTATCTTGTCTTAGCCTGTTGAGTACTGGATGCTGGCAAGAGCCTCTGCCAATCAGATGCACCAGCTCTAGACCACAAAGGAGCCAAGGTGATGAAGTCTCTTTGGAGTTGTGGTAGCCCTGGAAATAGTGTAGGGACCAGTTCTAACTACTGCTGGAAGCAGGCTTCAGCATCAGTGAATCCAGTGAGGTACACTATCATCTATGTGGCTTTGTTCTGTTGAAGGAACCCAAGTCAGACTCTCTGATCAGAAACCCCACATACAGTTTCTCTCACGGGGAGCCAATAGACTATGGTAGCTCAAAGACCACAGCTATGACTAAGTGGATACACGAACATTACTATCCCCTTGTCTTCAAGTATAGACAGAATATGCTTCTGTGCCATATGAGTTTATGGAGATCTTGGGATGTATATGGTTTTCATCCTGGTATCTAGTTACTAGCAATGATGAAAACTTCAGTAACTTGACCTGAACCAATTGTTTACAAAAGCACCTACAGATTAACTGTATGCAAGAGGTAACCCAACTGTCAGAAGAAGAGGGGGAAAGGCAAAATTAACTGTCCTTAGACTGGGTGGGTAGAAGGAGGTTTATCTGTCTCAATTCTTTTAATGGTTTCTATCAGCTATCACAGACTTAGTGTGAACCAGTTTCCCTGGGAAAATAAATGGTCACACACAAAGTAATGTAGACAAAAATGTGAGCAGACAGACTCCCCCTTTCTCTACTAAATGTCACATTTTATTTGAATACAGAGCTGGTTTACTGTCCTGGGACAGGCTGGTTTATGGATGTGGCTGATGGAGACTTTAGGAAAGTGTTTTCTAAAAAGGGGTTTTGTATGTTTAAATGCCAAGGAGCAGTAAGCAAACTCTGAAATTGATGTCTTCTAAATTTGGATGGAATGAATTTATACAAAGGTCTTTAATTAGATAAACTTAAAATCCCAGGAAAGCCATACTTTATGGTCCTCGCGTTTCTTCATACTTTTTAATACAGCGTTGAAAACAGCTCTTCTGGTTTATCATAAAACATGCAAGAAACTAGTCTGCGAGCAAGTCTTACTGGTATCAGAAATGCTTCCTCTTTGTTCTCATCATGGAGGATGAAACCAACAACATAGTACCTGCTATTCTGCAATTATAACAACAAATTGGCATTGAGTTTACCATCTTTACTCACTCTACACATTGTTCTTAAGAGAGAGGCTTGGTCAACACAATACTGCTTGCAATGGACCATGAAGTCTGGTTATGGTCATTAGAACCTTCTCAGTTACCTCAATAGTTAAGTATAGCTAATGTCTATCTTGTAATAGTCTCTGTGAGGACCAACAGATGCAGAAATATATTTGATGTGCATAATAGGGGGTACTTAAAAGGGGAGATTTGAACCTGAACTTAAAACCCTAATCTATTGATGCTTCATGACAACATCAACGCTGATCTTCAGTAGTTTAGGTACCAAGGGTCTGGGCCTTCAGGAGAATTACTATCAATGGATGATCCATCATCAGTGGTGCCCTGTGTCCTACCACGTGTCCTGCATACTGCCCGCCACCTCAAGACCCAGCTCATCTGCAATCACCTTAGTCTTGCAGATGTTGGAAAACAGCCCCTCATGGCTGATGAAGTCCAAGTAGAGGAAAATGAAGGCTACTGCAGGTAGATGGAGGAAGGTCCAGCCTGGGAGTCAATGTAAGTCACTTAAGCTAGATCCATCATACGAACGGGGAAGACAGGGGCCAGGGAGAAAGGTGTGAATGATTCCTAAAGTAAAGGTTTTGGATCTTAAGGTATTCAAATTATTTTCTGTTCATTTACTGGATTACCCTACAGTTTATGTGTCATAAAATGTGACTACTTTTAATAAAAAATTTTAAAAATCTTATAATACTTTGTAATAAGATTGGAATTAACAAAAATATTTTACCCTCAAGCCCCCAAACTATGTACTATATAGTCAATAATTGGTCAAAAAACATTCTCTTTAAAAATACTTTAAAGCTCATGAATGTTGTGAGTGATCCACATTATATGTTTCTACCATCTTACTGTTCTAACAGTGCAGTGCATATATTTCTACTATCTTACTGGTCCAACAGTGCAGTGCATATGTTTGTACTGTCTTGCTGGTTCAACAGTGCAGTGCATATGTTTGTACTGTCTTACTGGTTCAACAGTGCAGTGCATATGTTTCTACCATCTTACTCTTCCAACAGTGCAGTGCATATGTTTCTACCGTCTTATTCTTCCAACAGTGCAGTGCATATGTTTCTACCGTCTTACTCTTCTAACAGTGCAGTGCATATAATTGTACTGTCTTACTGGTCCAACAGTGCAGTGCATATATTTCTACCGTCTTACTGTTCCAACAGTGTGGTGGCATATGTTTCTGATGATTTGCTCTACAATCCTTTTCATGAAGTCTTGCGCATTCTTTAAAATGAGAGAACTGATACAAATATTTTACTGCCAAGTAAGTTGTTCCTGCTTTTAAAAAAAAAACATAAAAGATACAGCAGTGTTATGATTTTCTTATGTGTTTACTCATGTATTAAATTGTCTCAGAGTCACACAGTAATCAATATCATAATGAGATGATCTTCCAGATGACAGAAATATCTTTGACCTCAGCAAACATCAGGTTGTGCTTCTGTCTACGCTCTCAGTGATGTGAACAGATGACTTTGTCACTGAGCTGCAGTGCTGTGTCCTAGGATCTGAAGAATGTGTTCTAGTCTCGGCAATTCAAGTAGCTGGGTTGGATCCGCTCTTTATCCCCAGCATCTTTTTATGCCTCTTCTTATCTGTCTACCAAGAAGCTGGGCTACACTGTGCTTCCCGCCCAGCTCTACGACTCCTTATGATCTCCATGTGTCCTGCTTCACAGGAAAGATACTAACTCTGAGGCATGAATCATACTGAACTGCAACAATAACATTACACTAAAAACAAACATGGAACCAAATTATTCTATTTTATGGCATCAAACTAAGCAATAATTGCAAAGGAATTTGACATTTACAATTGGGACTTCACACAGTTCTTGGTCAAGCAAATGCTTTATTTGTTCTAGGCAAGAAGAAGTTGGAAGAAATGACTAGTAGACTAGTTTCTGTGTGAATTATCCTGTCCTTTTATCTCCACAATCCATCAGAGTATGGTCTAGGTAACCATAGCATGCAGGAGAAATGGCAGTGTGTGACACTGGAGGGGAACCTTGAAAGGTGGCGGCTTCCACTCTGGGAGAGCGCACTTGCCCACTTTCTCATTTTCCTGGATGAGTTGCTTTGAGGGAAACAATGCCACAAGCAGCCTCAGGGGAGGCCAACAGCCATGCAGGTGAATTTGGAAGCACATCATTTAGACCCAGTCACATCTTTAGGCCCAGACAACATCTGAACTGCAAGCTTAAGAGATACCTGGAGCTAGAACCACCCTGCTAAGCTCCCTGACCTCAGACACAGTGTGGAATAAGATTTCTTCTTTTAAACCACTAGGTTTAGGGTCAACTTGTGATTTAGGAAATAAGTAGCTAATATGCATAAAGATTGTTTTTGTTGAGATGAATTATCATCATCATCATCATTATCATCATCATCATTATTTTGCTTGGAGGATAACTCCCCAATAGTCTCTGTAAAAGCATCATCCTTTATAATCTTTTACACTATTGTGAGGGGAACCTTTTTTTTTATTAAATATTTTCTTTATTTACATGTAAAATGATATCTCCTTTCCTGGTTTCCCCTCCAAAAAAAAAAGAAAAAAGATAATATTAAAACAAACAAACAAACCCTGTTCCCTCCCCCCTTCCCCTGCTCACCTACCCACCCTCTCCCACCTCTTGGCCCTGGCATTCCCCTACACTGGGGCATAGAGCCTTCACAGGACCAAGGGCTTCTAAGAGAAATCTTTTTAAAGTATTATTAAATATGCTCTTTGACAGTATGATTATTTTTTTCCCTCCCCAACTTCATCCTAACAATACCAACAATACCCCAACAGGTCCTTTCCTAGATTCAAGACTCAGTTTTCTTTTTGACCCATTTAGTTTAATCAAGGACATCTGTGTGAAAACTGGATTGGAACTATCCATTAGAACCTTGTACAATCATTAGTGGGTACACAGCAGCTAAGGAAATGTCCTCCCCCTGAGTCTATCAGTGGCAGCTAGTTTAGTAGGAAGGTGTAGGGACCTCTGAGCCCTTCCTCCAACCCCCTTTTTATAGACACAGCCCAGGCACCACAGCTGCTGTGAGGTTATGACTGCCAAGGCTGAGTGCATCCTGTCCAGAGGATGCATTCTGCAGCCCTTCTCCCTGCCTGCCTGCCTCTGCAGACTTTCCAGCCCTTCCTCTTCAATGTCCCCTGTACACCTCATGCATCTGTGAACCTTAGGGACATCTTCTACACACACTGGCTTTGTTTCTTCCCTGTTCAAAGCCTTAGTAGCTCCTCAAACTCCATGCTATCTCATACAAGGCCCTGATGAACTGGCTTCTGCTTGTCTGCTTGCTCTACATTAGGCTTATGACAGTCTTCCAAAGGGTTGCAGTGTTCCTTTCTCTGGTATCTACATTCATGCTGTCCTCATACCAAACTACTATGCCTTCCCCAACAAGATGGGCAGCACTTTTTGGTCTGTGAGCCTAACAATTGTCTGATTTCTCTGCTAAATTGTATGTTAAGAACCTTATTTGGGGCCAGCAAGATGGTTCCTCAGCTAAAGGCACTTGCCACCAAGTCTGACAGTCTGGGTATAATTCCCCAAACTCACATGGTTAGAAGGAGAGAACCAGCTCCCACAAGGTGTCCTCTGACCTCACGTGTGCTCTTCCCTTAAGCTGCTTCTGTCAAGTATTTGGTGTCAGAGAAAGAACAGTAACTAATACAACATCTACGTAAGCCCCTATTGTGGACTTGACACTTATTCTTGTAAGGCAGTGGGGGTAACAAGGACAAATGAGGTTCTTCCTAAAACAATCCCTACATTTCTTTATTTTGTGTGTGCCTGTGCCACAGCACACTGGCCCCAAATAAGGTTCTTAACATACAATTTAGAAGAGAAATCAGACAAATGAACTATTGATTACAAGTGAGATAAATGTTACAAAATTGAAAGAGCTTAATATGCTGGGCATATCAAGCCTAAGTTACACTATGGACAATGAATAGTTATTAAGTCAGGAATCAGGATAAAAAAAAAATCAGTCTAAATTTTGGCCCCAAGTTGTTGCTGTTGTCATCATCATTATCATCATCATCATCATCATCATCATCATCATCATCATCATCATCATCATCATCAATAAAAACAGCAACAAAGAGGAAAAGGAAGAGGGAATGGAGATGGCTTAGCAGTGACATACATGAGAACTTAGTAGATTGCGTTTGACAGAAAATACAATCATAATTAAATGGAAAAATCACATTGGCTTCACCAATAGACATAAACCACATAGAAGTTGGGCAGTGGAAGTACATGCCTTTAATCCCAGAACTTGGGAGGCAGAAATGGATAAATCTTTGTGAGTTCAAGGCTAGCCTGGTTTATTGAGTGAGTTTCAGGACTCTTTATGTAGCCAAGACTACATAGAGAAACCCTGTCACAAAAAACTAATTAATAACTAACTAAATGAAAAAAAAAGATAAATATACCACAGAGAATCTGAAGATTCTATTTATGCTCATCTTTCATCAGCTTTCTCAAGAGATATGATAAGACTGAATCTATTCTACAGAGAATGACCAGGACTGAAAAGAAGTAACAAGACTAAAGAAAAATGGCTGCTAGCAAGGTATAAGGGTGCATGTCTTTGATCCCAGCACTTGGGAGGTAGAGTCAAGCAGATCTGAGTTCAAGGTCAATCTGGTCTTCATAGTAAATTCCAGGACAGCCAGGACTACCAGAGAGAGACTCAGTCTCAAAAGAACAGGAAAGAAAAATGGCTTCCGAGGCAGGTCTGGTTGCATGCCAGAAAGCAAGAACAGACCTCTAAACACTAGATCTTGGAATGTAGAGATTCATGGGGTATGCAATATGCAAACAGCTGAAGATGATCATGAAGAAGAAGAATATATTCATCTATAATACCGTGGACTAAGGAAGAGACAGAAGAGGAAGAATTTGCAGTTGTCAGAGCTTTTTAAAGCAGGCAGACTGTCCCTGGAAGTAATTATATCTCAACTGGTTGGCCACTGAATGAAATGTTTCAGAGGGGATCCAAACCCTGAAAGGGAATTAGCACAGATGACAATGCACTAAGGCTTTGTCCACCTTGATGGCCTATGGCACAGATGATGCACTAAGGCCTTGTCCATCCTGATGGCCTATGGCACAGATGACGATGCACTAAGGCCTTGTCCACCACGATGGTCTATGGCTTGAGTCCATGGACATTGGTCTTTCTTTGCCCTAGTCTATACTTCTATACAATAACAAGTGGGTCAGATTTCTCATACAGTTCTACCCTATATAGTAAGAAGGGTGGAAGAATACGGTAGGTGTTAGGTATCTCTCAAGGAACTGTTACCATGGCCTTGCTACCACTTCCTTCCTCAGCAACAAACTACTTTACAGTTTACATTTGTCTCATTATTTAGTCTTATCTCTGCTATTTAAAACATGTTTGTTTCTGTAAAACTGTAATAAATGTAGAGGCAAGTAGTCTTTGAATATTTAAATAGAGTCCAAAGGCTACTCTTCCTTCTCCAAAGTATACACGCGCGCGCGCGCATGCGCGCGCGCGCACACACACACACACACACACACACACACACACATCTAGGTATATATTCAGTTAAGATTTTATATAAAAGCTCTAAAAATATATAGATCTTTGAAGCCTCTGCAATTCTTACTATAAAAGTGGAAAAATATAAGCAAGTCAGTGGTGGCGCACATCTTTAATCCCAGCACTTGGGAGGCAGAGGCAGGTGGATTTCTGAGTTCGAGGCCAGCCTGCTCTACAGAGTGAGTTCCAGGACAGCCAGGGCTACACAGAGAAACCCTGTCTTGAAAACAAAACAAACAAACAAACAAACAAACAAAAAAACCCTGGAGAAATATATCTTAATTTGGACAAAAATTTGATATGTACATCTTTGAAAAGATGCTGGCTTATCATATCTCAGTATCCAGATGTCTTAAATAACAAAGAATTAACATGCAAGAACTTATGCAATGCTCCAAAGACAGTTATGGTCCCTAGTGCTTCCAGCTGGTCCTACATTAATCAGAGAGTCCACATTCAACAATTTTGAATATTGAAATGGTTTAATATTCTGACAAAATACATGGTTCTTAATTTTCCAGTATCATGATAGGCCCATTCTGATATATAAAATGAAGTATTCAGATTTTTTAAAGTTAGGAGGATTTATAAAAAAAGTTGGCTTAAGTAGATGCTGACCTCTAGTTTTTATTTGTTGAAAGCTAAACCATCTGTTTGAGTAAAAACAGATTTTTTGCCACACAGCAGGAAGAGTGAAAGAGATCTTCCTGAAAGAAAGAGACTCTGAAGGTCAGAACAGTGGCTCTGCAACCAGCTCCTGTATCAAGGAAGGATCAAAATCTTACAAGACCCAATGCAAGCTGCTCTACTCTAAACCCTGGAGTCTGGTGAAGGCACCTATAGACTAAATAATCAGTAACCAAGACAAACTACCCAAAGAAGACATTCTTCCTATGCGAGTGCCAACCAGTCATCAAAGCCATAGCCACTCTTGGCAAGGGAAATTCCATCCAGTGCATAGAAGCACTCTGTCTGACACTGCTTCATCTACTCAGAAACACAGACCTATTTTTAGAGTTACTTTGTAGAAGAACTTTCCAGAAAGGCTGTGCTAATTGGTGAAGCCACGGTGTGAGAATTCAAAGTGGGTACACTAATGATGTAAGAATAAAGTGGAAAATAAGGGCAGCTAGAGGAAATGAAAGAGGCGGGATAGGGCCACAGGAGAGCTGCTTTATGAAAACATAACACGGGAAAATCCACAGCTTGAAAAGAAGCACATTTGAAAACTGAGTAATGTGATTCTTCAGGAAGAGAAGGGGAGAAGGAGACTGATGAGTATGAACAATACAGCACACTCAAGATGAACATCTTTGAGTAGTGCAGGATAACGTCAGAGCAAGAGGCTATGGTGGTGTGTAGTGGAAGGAAAGCCAACAACCGGCCGAGAGATGAGAAAAACTGTTCAGGGGTGGCAGGTGTCAGTTGTGTCTTCGAGGGCGGCATAGCTGGCAAGGAAGTGGGCAATCTGAAATGCCACACAAGCACAAGGAGGTGAAGTTACTTCTCTATCTGGTACTCCTTCCTACTCCCCTGGTTAGCTAATCCCTGCCTTCTCTAGAGCCCCATCTAATCTGGTTTGGCCTAGATCACAACTTCTCTCTATTTTTTGCAAGAGGGTCTCTTTTATTCTAGACTGGCCTTTAACTCACTAGATAGGTGACAATGGCCTTGAACTCCAGATCTTCCTGCCTCTGCCTCCCAAGTGCTGAGATTACAGATATACACCACCATGCTTGGCTCTCAAACAAAACAAGAAGAAAACCAAGGGTTGGTGTTGGGTATGTAGTTTACTCAATGGTAGTATCCTTTACCTGGTAAACTCACGGTCCTGGGTTTAACCCTCAGCAGAGCAATCATTCTATCCATAAATAATAATAAAAAGGCAAACACACCAACAGAATGGAAACAATGCAAACATCCACTGGTGAGTGGGAAATCAAGCTATGGTACATTCAACAAAATACACTAAAAAGCTACATTTATGATATACCTGGCAATGTGATGAAATCTTAAAAGACAATTTGCTGAGTAGGTATAAAATAGACCTATCTCAAAGTTTATTTATTTTATGATTCCAATGATTCCACTTTTAACAGCATTCACCTGTCAGTCTGTCTCTGTCCCTCCCTCCCTCCCTCTCGGTCTCTCTTTCTCTCAGGTCCAGGTCCAGGTCCATAGAGGAAGAGACAAGACGACAAGTTGCAGGAGTCAATTACCTGCATGTGGGTCCTGGGAATTGAACTCAGGCCATAGGATTGTCAGCAAGCCCTTTACTCACGAAACCATCTCACTGGCCCTGGCAACCCTCTTAAAATACCAACAGTAGGTTGATGAGCAAGTGGTGAACATGGAGTTACACTGTGGGATCTTTATTGCTCATAGACCACCAGCTGCCAAGCCGTAGAGATATTTTTCCTTTGGAATTACTTTTGAAATTTTTCCCTTTTTTTCCATTCCAGGTCTTTGATCATCTCAATTGCTGCAATGTATCCAAGCTTACTTTCTCTGCAAATTCCATTCACCTTACTCTTCCTCCAGGCTCATCTTTTTTGTTCTGTCTGTTATATGCCTCAGAAGAATTAATAGTTTCTTATTTTTGCAGTGCTTGAGATGGAGCCCAGGCACTGCCCACCACATGCTAGGGCCATACAGTTGCTGAGCCATAACTTGACAGTCCTCACCTTGTGGTCTGATAGCTTAAAGTAACTTCTCTACTAATGATACAAGTCATCTGGATGCATCCCTTCCAGTAAACACTTATTGCTCTTCTCTTTCCAATAGCAGTCTTTCTAAAACCATCTTCTCCAGGCTACTTGCTCAGTCCAGCTCAGCACATGGTGGAGTGCTGCAGCAGGGAACAGCTGCCCGTCTGACTGCCTAATCCAACCCGTCTCCTCAAGGACTCAAAGAACTAGTTCTTTCTTTTTCAGATCGCAGTGTACCTCATTAAAGTATTATATTTCTGAGCCTAACATGAAACTAGGTCTAAGTATTGGTCACAATTCATGTTCAATGAGGCACAGGCAAAGAATTTACTAGAAGTCTCTGAAAGATGTTCGTTGTCCAAGACACTGTTTCCTCTCCTTTCTGCCTGGAATACAGAGCTGATGATTTGCTTATTTGAGAAGAGCCAATTAATGCAGACTTCCTGGTCTTGGTACCCTCGAGTTGTTGGTCAGTATTAGCAAGCAGACTGGTTCACTGTAGCCCCTGTTGTGCATTTCTCCACACATTTGTAAAGCCTAGCTTAAGTTCAAGCTTACTTAGCCTCTGTCAGTTGTAGCTGGATGCTATCCACACACAAGCAAATCCCTTATATTTGCTGTATCCTTTATAGTCCAGCCCAAGTTTCAACCTCAAAGCACCAACTGAGGTCAGTCATAAAAACTCTACCACCTGTTAGAATATTCTGCACCAAAGGCATGGAGTATACAACCAGTATTTGACTGATCTCCCAGAGAGGAAATTTTTCTTTCAGTACATCAAGAGGAGTAGAGGTTGTGGGAGGTGCTCTACCTGGGCCAGTGGTAGTGAACATGTGACACAATTTTTGCATCATTTTTTTTTTCAGCGTAGCCCTTGGTGAGTTTATAATCTGAGGGAGGTTGGGGAAAGGATGTAGTGGAGATTTGAAAAATGAAGATCAGAAGAATCCTTGCTTCAGAGGGAAGAAAGTGAATTCATTAGCAAGGACTGGCTCTAGGAATGCCCCACTGAAATCTATGGTCATAACCTTGAAGTCAATCAATTTGATTTGATTGGTTGATATTTTCTAGTTAGCTTTAAATGCCTGGCAGCAGGCATTAAAAGAATGGTTGGGTTTAATAGAGTGGGCTTTGGAGCAAGTAGGGGAATGAGGAGAGAAAGGAAGCTGCGAATCAAGGGGTATGTGCAAGAGCGGTGACAGTAAGGAACGAAGCGCAAACTTCCAGTTCTGTGGAAAGCCAGCTATGCAAATGTTTGGCTGGGCACACAGGTGAAAGGATGGCTTACTAAAGCCAACACAGGAAAGAATGTTTTCCTGAAGCAGTCACAGGTGAAAGGATGTTTTGATATAGTAAACACGTGGAAGGACTTGTGATGAACAAGCATAAATATGGCAGGGGGAGAGGAGCACTGAGTATTGGTTTGGTTTGCTCAGCCTCGCTATTCTTCTCCAAGGACACACATGTATTGGTTTGCCTTACATAGCATTAACCATTGAGAGAAACTCTCCCAAGAACTGCTCATGGGATGCTCTGCAGCCCAGAGCTGTGCAGAAAGATGAGAGGTGCTGTGGGTGCCGATGACTGCAAGGTTAGAGGAACACGCTACGACTGAACGGTGTGGGGGAGGGCAGGAGAAAGAAAAGGTGACATCATCGATTAGTCGTGGTGGTAAACGAGGATGTCTTCCCCCTCCCTGAAAGCTCAGAGGTCAATGAATAAAATCAAGCTCTAATCTGAGGAAAACCTCATAGCAAAGGGCTAAGGGCACCATTCAGAAGAGAGGCACAGGAAAGCAGCGGGCTTAGCATGCAGCATGTTCTCTGTCAGGAGTTCCTGAATTTTAATCTTAATTTTCCTAAATTTATGATATCTTAAAAGGAAAATTACTCAAAACTTATTGGCAAAAAAAAAAAAAAAAAAAAAGTCTGGAACAGATTAAAAAGGAAATGATCTGCTAACAATTGTATTTCCCAAATCCAGGAAAGATTTATCTTTAAAACTGAGTTCCCTAGCCAACACAAACAGAGACAAACAGCATCTTACTGTTTACAGCTTCATTTAAACGGACAGCCCAGTGCTATGAAACAACAGCAGGCACTGTACTGCATAAGAGCCCAGTTTAAAGAACAAAATCAAGTTGGTTCTGCCTGGGTGATATTTAGAAAATAACTTCTGTAAAAATGAACTAACCAAAGCCAGTTCAGAGCTTAAGCAAAGAAACCCAAGTAGCTATGGGATAAGAACAAGAGATTTGCCGGGTGGTGGTGGTGCACGCCTTTAATCCCAGCACTTGGGAGGCAGAGGCAGGCGGATTTCTGAGTTTGAGGCCAGCCTGGTCTACAGAGTGAGTTCCAGGACAGCCAGGGCTACACAGGGAAACCATGTCTAGAAAAACCAAAAAAAAAAAAAAAAAAAAAAAAAAAAAAAAAAAAAAAAAAGAACAAGAGATTTCATAAAAACAGTCTTCAGAGTACAACATAATCAGTTGTACTAAGTTCTCCCTCATCACACAGTAGTCTGGATAATGAACTATCTTCGGAGCTATGCATGTAGAGAGAGGCAAGAAGACAACGTGGGTAAGTAGGTTCCCACTTCCTACCGCCCTCTGTTCTCCACCCTCTGAGACAGCCCAGCAGTTTGATTTCCTACATAAACTTTCTTTCTACCCACAGAGTAGTCTAGTTCAGTGGAACTGTGCCCTCACTTACAACTACCTCCTTTAACTCCAGCTCCAGAGAGCCCAATACCCCCTTCTGGCCTGTATATACCTCCCCTAATGCATATAAATTTAAAAAATAATAAAATAAATCTTAAGAAATATAGTAAGTAGTTTACAAATAATAATGAAATTAAAATGTCTTTATAAAATAGTGAGAAACATTTCCAAATAATATATGTATAAATTTGTCTGAGTGACAGTCTTGAATACCCTCTCACTAACCAAGAGAACACTGGTTAAGCAAAGGACTCTTGTGTTGACAAATCAAAATTTTAACTTACCATTTATGTTTATTGCTGGTAATACAATTGACATTTTTGGTCTTGTGGTCTTGTTATGGGTGGTAGCTGGTAATAGCAGGTGATCCTAAAATTAAAAAAAAATACCATTTTATACATCATGACGACAAGTTTACTTTAGGAACACTCCAGATTTATATTTTTTAGGGAGCCAATATTTTACTCAGGTCATGAAAATTAATTTTTTATATAAACTTGGCTTAGAAGAAATGAACTACAAATTATCTTAATAATATACATTTTCCAGAAGTGGGAACTGCCACTGTCAGACTATGGCAAGTTTGGTTTGTGTGTGTGTGTGTGTGTGTGTGTGTGTGTGTGTTTTGTTTGGTTTTTTTGAGTCAGGGTTTCTCTGTGTAGCTCTGGCTGTCCTGAAACTCACTCTGTAGATCAGGCTGGCCTCTAACTCAGAAATCCACCTGCCTCTGCCTCCCAAGTACTGGGATTAAAGGTGTGTGCCACCACTGCCCAACCTGTGGCAGTTTTTGAATACTCCTGTATTTTGATAACACTATATAACTAGGGCACCATAAAGAATATTGGTCAAGTTGTCAAGACAACTACATTGCTGCATGCAGTCATGCCACTACATAGGTGTATGATCAGGACAAGACTGCATCCTCTGTCCAGGTCTCAGTTTCCAGCCCTATAGAATGATGGGTAGATTATGATACAAGACACCAAAGTGGCTTCCAACTAAACAGTCATTTTCAAACGTAAAAGAGAGAATCTTTTTGTCCTCCAAAATGTAAAGTCTAAAGCAGGTCCAGAGCTCTAGGCCCTGCCTGCTTTGTGCCTTCCTTTAGGTAAATGCTACACTGTTAGGAATATCTGTGTCAAGAGCATACTAAAATGTGCTGGGGCATTCAAATTGCTATGCAAATATGAAGACCTAAGTTCGATATCAGAGTTCATGTACGTAAAGCCAGGTGTGGGGGGTGTGCTATAATCCCAGCACCAGGGAAGAGAGATAGAAGGTGTCCTGCATTCCACAGCTCACCAACATAGCCTAACTGGAGGGCTCCAGGCCAGTGAGAGGCCTTGTCCCAGGAACAATACCCGAGACTAGCCTCCTACCTTTGCCCACACACATATACCCACAAGCACATCTGCACATACACATACCCACAAAAAGCACACAGTTAAGGTAGAGAGTTTAAAGAACTCTGTTTTCTACATTTCTATAAAATGACAGACAACTTTTGATTACCTGTGAGTGACTCAAAGTATCTAGGCTGCCAGGTCTGCAGCCACACAGCCACTCAAAAATAAGCCAAAGGGAGGTGGGCTGCAAATAGTGAGGAGGTCGAGAGCTTTGGAAAATATAGACGCATTTGTAGACGGTCTAAAGCTGGTCATAAAGGACTTATGACTTTGATAGTCACTAGTATTGTCAACAACTCTTCCTAACAAACACATGCATACCCAGGGGTAAGGGCTCTGACAGCATTTCTCCTTACGGGAGCGCGTTAGGCTGAGCTAGACAGACCCTAAGTCGAACCTACTTGGTGCTGCTTTTTGTTGTTGTTCCTAGAGCTCACTGTCACTCATTCAACAAACTTGCTCTATAGACAAACTCCTCGAATGTCAGATGTGATGCAGCTGATTAATGAAGTTATCAGCAAAGCAAAGGAGAAACCTAGACCACAAACGCCAAGCTGTGGACGGGAGCAGAACTGTGCAGAGACACTCTGCTCACTGCTGCACTTCGTGGGATTCAGAGCCACAGTGCCATGAGAACACACTTTTCAATAATGGAGAGAAGAGTGAGGGTCTGAGAGGCTCCCAGCCCTGGAGAAAGAGGTTGTTTTCCTTTTCCTGTTTTGTTTAACTGCATTGTTAGACACAAAGATCACACATTTCTGAAAGCAAGATAATAAATTATATCCTAGAAGAAACACAATTTGCTCATCTTCCTGTTATGAAATTTATAAATAGTTTAGCTCCTATAATTAAAATAGTGTTTCATGGGCTCTAAATTGAATAACAAAGTAACCCTCAAACTGCAAGCCCCAAATTAAGGTTACTGTAAAAACAAACACACTTAGATCATATTGGTGATGGTTAGAGTCGGACTCAGATTTAATTATGAGTTTCCTTTGGAGATCTGAATGTTTCTAAACAGGACTTTTCAAATGTATTATCTCCTACATTTTGTAGCAGGAAGTAAAAAATTATACTATTGTTTATAAAAAGGAATCACATCATATTTATGCACATAATTAAAGTTAACCTGTTTTGTTTCTCATTAAAGACACGCAAACTGTGGGATCGCCATTCTTTGTTTAAGGGTCTACTAAGGAAATAAGTTGCCTCTACCTCCTGAAAGCTGGGCTCATAGGTGTCGCCTGGGCTTTTTGTTTTTCCCATTGCTAGGGACAGAATTTAGGGAGTCATACAAGATGGCGCCTATAACTTAAAATGCTTATTTTACTGATCAAAACTGAAGGGAGCCAAGCTAGTCTGTTACCAATTCTAACAGTATTTTGTATAAAAATGTTAATGGGGGCTGGAGAGATTGCTCAGTGGTTAAGAGCACTCACTGTTCTTCCAGAGATCCTGAGTTCAATTCCCAGCAACTACATGGTGGCTCACAACCATCTATAATGGGATCTGATGCCCTCTTCTGGTGTGTCTGAAGATAGCAACAATGTACTCACATACATAAAATATATAAATCTTTAAGAAAAAAATGTTATACATATAGTTAGGACTCTACAGTTGGTTTGTTAAACAGGTACCTTACTTCCTTTGGGGGAAAAATGGTCCTTAAATCAACAATGAACTTTGAATTATTTTCCTAAGTTCATATCACTCTCATTTAGATCATTAATCCTATTAGTTATAAATGTAGAAACCAGGAACCTCAATCAGTCAACAAGTGTTTATAGACTTCTACCACCCATTACAGAAAACATTTACTGAGCATGCTTACCTACCATATAGTCGGCACTACGCTATGGGGTGTTTTAAAGACGAGAAATTCAGGTGCACTGAGAGATGGATGGTGGGTTGGTTCCAATATGTGCTCTTTGGTTACTATAATTCTGGACTAGAAATAGAGCCTATGACACTTAATTGGGAAGAAAGCAGACTCATCGGCAGCCAGGTGAGGCAATGTAGTCTTGGTGAAAGCACTTCTTTGGAAGGACAACGATGGAAGGCTCACGTTCTCCTCCTGCCAGCTAGAAAGCAGCCATGGTGGTAGAGCCCACAGTGGGCTCTGCAATGGAGGCTGTACTAGAGGATTACAGAGCAATACAACAGGGCATAGGGAGCCTGGTGACTGCGAAACCATAGAAAGATCTTTAAAAGTTATGTGACAGAGATAACATTTGGATTTTCCTAGATCACTACTGCATTGGATTTTCTGTCAAAATCTAAAGCTAGGTATAATAACTAGCTACAGATCTGTTTGTGAATCAGTACTAAAGATATTTGGCCAACAGAAATTCAATAAAGGTTAGCACCACCAGGGTTAGCTTCATCAACTTTGTTTGAGACAGAGTATCTATCACTAAGTAGCCTTGGGTGGCCTAGAACTTGCTGTGTAGACCAGAATGGCCTTGAACTCACAGAGACTTATCTGCCTCCCAAGTGCTAAAATTAAAGATGTGTGCCACTATGTTTAACTGCACAGAAAAGCCATATTTATTATTCATATGTCTTGATAGGGACCCCCTCTCATTTTATCTAAATCCATATTAATGAACTAATGGAGGAATTTTAGCCTTGGAAAAGCCAAGGTATAATTTGATGGATTTTAACAAAGTTGTTTCATTCCTATTAGGTCAGTTAAAATAATCAACTACAACAAAAGTTTAGCTATTTAGAAATAAAAGGAATATTGCTCTAAAAATAAATACATCTCAACACTGCCATTCAAAATCTCGTTGCTTATTTTAAGACATTTTCAAATGGGCTTCTGAAATTCCTATATAGGGCTGATAAGCTACAGGATGTCTTCAGGGATGGACAAAAATTACAGCCAATGCTTTAGTACTCCTACTCCCATAGATTAGAGAGCATCAAAGTTCTTCACAGTGAGAACAAAGCATCAGCTTTTGTCAATATTGGCCATGATGCATGATCTAAGATAGCAGTTTGGTATATAGTCCTCGGATTCCCTCTCCCACGCACCTTGTTAGAGACAGTCCAAGCATGAAGACATGGTATAGCATTAAACGGCATTTCACCTTTTTAAAGAAGTGATGGCACATGCCTTTAATCCCAGCACTTGGGAGGCAGAGGCAGGCGGATTTCTGAGTTCGAGGCCAGCATGGTCTACAGAGTGAGTCCAGGACAGCCAGGGCTACACAGAGAAACCCTGTCTCAAAAAACAAACAAACTAACTAAAAAACAAACAAAAACAAAACAAAACAAAAGAAATGAAAGCATCAGAGACAGGTTGAGTAAAAGCATAAGGCATGTTCCTTAGCTGGAGTTCAGACAGTAGAGCTAACAAATGTTGGCTCTACATTTCCACCGAGTACACACTGACTTACTAAACCAATTGCTAATTAGGTTTTCTAATTGCTGACTTGTGAGTGTGGCTGCATATTCAATATTACATAAAACTGATAAACTAAGTAAAATAACACAGCTTGATAAAAGTAAGTAGATTAGCTTTATTTTTCTTATTGCAAAACTATAAATGGCACCAAAAACAATAAGTTTGCACCACACTGTTTAACAATCTGTAAGTTCTTATTATAATTAAAGTGATTATACATGGTAAATAGGAATTGTGGCATAAGGACTGTGAGTGTGATTTACGGAAGACAGACAACATGGGATTCTGAGGAGCAGATGTAGTCTTAAACACAGCGCTGACATTTACATCAAAAGCTGGCAAGTGAAATACTAAGAGTTGAATAAAATACATAGCCAGTTCATGTCATACTAGATGGGACAGCTTCTCCTATATGAGAAACTCTGGCTCAGTGTGGGGGTCTGTCTGTGATAGGAAGGAATACCTAGAATAGCTCCTCCCAGTGAGTGAGGATTCTCAGTCTGCAAAGGCTTCGAGTATTATAGCACCACGCAGCTCTCCTTCACTGGGATGGCCTGCTGTGAGTCAGAGGTTTGTGTATCAGGCCAACACTGACAACAATGAACTCTTAACATTTCATATTTGGCCTATATCCACTGAATTCTTGAGATGGCTTGTTTTTCAAATATAGAAACCAGATTGAAAGAAAGAAAAAAAACCAACATCCACCCTTATTCCAAAACCAGCTTTGAGTTTTCTCTAACTTCCATCTCTGGAAGCTTTAGTTTTCTACTGTCACAATGTATCTCTTCCTTTTCCCAACTGTCTTTCAAGCTGCCAAACCTCAAAGACAAAAGAGCCAGAGCAGCAGTCAGAAGGGGGCCTTTCAAAGTTACTACTTAAATCCACAACATTTGGAACTGATACTGTTTTCCTGTAGTTACACAAACTGTTGATTAGAAACCCAACGTGCCTACTCACTAAAGAAATAATTAGGAAATTTGAATTCATCAAAATATACAGACACACATTAATAAAATACCATGAAAACAAAAATTGCAAGAAAAAATTGGAGGTAGTAAAATTAAGTGGAATGCCATCATGTAAAGTCTATTAAATGATGTAGAGCGTCTCACCATATTAAAAACATAAGCAAATACATTACTCACTCCCAAATAGAAGCAGTTAGTAGAAACAGCTAAAATGAATGTGGTATTTGTGCCACTAATGTATGCAATAAAACTACAGACCAAACAATAGGAAAAATAAAGAATAAATCTGAACCACTAATATGTATCAGGGAGACAAAGAATAAATCAAAACCATTAGTGTACCACAGATGGCCCAAGAAGGAGCCAACATTTCTATTCTGACAAGAGGAAAAATTTGACATCTAATGCAGTCTTGACAGTTCTGGCAAGGTCACCATGAAAAATGAGTTTGAAATTCTAATAAGGTCAAACAAGTTTGCCTTGGGATATGAGTCTTGTATCAGACTCTGTAGAAAGCTCCCTGAATGTCATGAGGCTGTAGAGGCAACATGGCAGGATGGGAACAGAGCACAAAGAAGCAGTAGTCTAGCTAGCTGGCCTTCTCACCCTCCCTGTCTTATTCCCATCTTTGTTGGTTCCAGGAATCAAACCCAAGCCTTATGAATGTTAAGCATGTGGTCTACCACTGTGTGACACCCTGCTACCTGACTCTTTCATACCAGTGATTCTAGCTTCCTAGAAGGGGGGGAGAGAGAGAGACAGTGTGATGATTCCTGTTAATTGTCAGCTTGATAAAAACTAAAAATCACCCAGGAAATGGGGGCTCTAAACATAACTGGAGGGGTCACCTGACTACATTAATTGAAATGAGGACACAGCCTATTGTGGGTGGCACTATTCCCTAGGCAGAGGATCCTGATCCATATAAGAGTAGAGAAAGCAAGCTAAGCACTAACGTCCATGTATTTATTGCTCTCCTCTAATTGTGAATATGTCAACTGTTTCAAGTTCCTACTGCTATGACTTTCATGCCATGATGAACTGTCACCTGGATCAGTGAGCTAAAATGATTCCTTTCTTCTTGAAGTTGTTTATCACAACAGAAAAGAAACAAGACAATCCCACTTAACTTATGCCTATAGTAATTAGTCCTAGCATGACCTTTAGGGTCTGGGCATTCCCCTAACGGTGTCTATAGAAGCTAAGCATTTTCTAAGATAACCACCACCATCACCACCATTGCTACCGCAGCACCACAGTAGCTAGCATCAGCACCACCCTTGCCACATTATTTCCAAGGCAATTTTGATCTTGGTTTCACACAAATAGGACTATACAATGGCCCTAGAGTACACTCTATGAAAGACTTGTCTTCACAAATCAAACTACAAAATAAGGGAGAAAAAGTATATCTTTTAAATTTTAATGCCCTAAAAATTTAAACCGCAAACGCCAATAATTCTGTTTATCTCTTTTTGTAAGTTGGTTTTGTCAGGCCCTTTGGCTACCAGCGTAACCATGCTAACATCTGCTCACCCTAGAAAGGGAACACTGCTGCCAACAAGAAACTCACTTGTACTCGCATTACACAGATAAGGCCTCCCACCCTTAGAGGAAGGCTCCAGGTGCTTAATGGCCACTGAGAGAGGAAGAGCCAGTGTCTTCTTGGGACAAACTTCTGCAGAGGTTATTAGTCCCAAGTCCTAAAAGCATGAACAGACTAGCAATGGTAAATGAAGTCAGACGACTGTGTATGCATGCACATGTGCGTGTGCCTGTGCATGTGTGTATAATAGGACAAAGAAAGCATGGATTTGGAAGGAAGTAGTGGGGGCACAAAAGGAGTTGGGGAAAGGCCATGACTGATGTTGGTGAAGTGCTCACATATGAAAAACAGTTCGTCAACTTCTCAGGTGACTCTAGGCAGTGGCAAATTGACAATTCAAAAGTAACCACCAAAAAAAAGTCTCAAAGTCTGCTCAGCTTTGATATTCCTTTCTACATCTAGAACAATTCTATTACAATATAAATCAAAATGACTTCCAATCTGAGTAAAGTCAGAAATTTACCTCAGTGGCCGTGAAGTTGCACCTACTTTTCCGGCATATTACTCTCTGGTTCTCCGCACTCTGGCAGCAGCAGTGCCTTTTCTGTTCTTTACTGTGTGTATTCTTCCTTTCAGGCCTCTGATTTTCTACATATCCTAGAATACTCTTTTTTAAAACATATGCATTGTCCATACACCCTCACCTTCTTCAGCGCATGAACATTTCTCCTTGACTCTTTCTTGCCCAAGGGAGCTAAACACATGCTCCTATCAGACACACTGCCGTGGGCTTCCCCGCTGTACTAATCTCCAGAGTAACAGAATCTACTGCAGTCTTCCCTCAGACCTTTCAATGAGTGTCAAACCAGTCACAACAATTTACAAACGGTTAGTGATAATAAGATGGCGAAGGTGAAAATTGCCTGACCCTAGGAAGTGGCACTGACAGACTAGCAGTCACTGTAGTCACCACTGCTGTGCCTCACAGGTAAGATGATCTAATGCATCCATCAACAACTAAAGCATTCACAGACAACAGCCATTAAGAACAGCCTTGTTGAAACGCTAATGAACCCACTGGGTCGCTCCCCACCTCCCTCTCAGAAGTAGAAGGAGGTTAGTTGGGAAGAAAAGATTAGCCAGAGAGGGACAGGGACAAGGACAGTATTGAGGGTTGAATACAATGGAAAATGCAGGTACACAAGTTAGAACAAACCCATTATTATATATAATTAATATATACTAGTAAAAATTAAGAAACTGTCAAAAATATGAAGTAGCAACCATCTGTGGTGGGACGGGAAGCCCTGGGAGCTCAATGGTCAGCCAGTCTGGCAGCAGAAATAATGAGACTCTGTCTCAACAAGATGGAGGGCAAGAACTAACTCCCCAAAGTTAACTTGTGAACTTCACACATACAGTGACAAAGGTGTATACACACACACACACACACACATACACACACACACACTCACACACACACACACAAAACGCACACGCTCGCAAGTAAATAAAACTTAGGTTTCCTTACATAAGCAAATTTGACGGCTCATTTTTTTTTCATGAATAAATATTTACTGGGTACTATCTTATCATACATTTTAAAGTCTATAAAAATGAAAAACAAGCTGACAGAAACATATTAGGAGTTGAACAGAATAGCTATCTCCATGTTAAGTTAGAAAAAATAATGAACATTTATAAAAATAAAATAAATCAAAACTACTACTACTACTGTGGAAACTTTTTTAGTCTCCACAGGCCTTACATGCATGCACTGTGCACACACCTACACTGGCTCACACACATACACATAAATTATAAAACAAAAATCTTTAAAATGTATTCTTCTAATTGTGTCTCCTAGTAGTCATTAGCTGAATAGTCCTCAGATGTCAAACATTTATTTAAACTTATTTAGTGTATTTAGTAGTCATTTTCATTTATAGTTTATTGATCACTCCTATTTCTAATCTAGCTAGTACCCTCAGAGCTCCCAGGGACTAAACTACTAACCATGGAGTACACATAGTGGGACTCATAGCCCCAGCTACGTATGTGGCAGAGGATGGCCTAGTCGGTCATTGGTGAGAGGAGAGGCCCTTGGCCCTGTGAAGGTTCTCTTCCCCAGTGTAGGGGAATGTCAGGGCCAGTAAGCAGGAGAGGGTGGGGTGGTGAGGGGGAAGGGAACAGGGGTTTGTTCTTGTTGTTGGTTTTTGTTTTTTGTTTGGAGGGGAAACTGGGAAAAGAGATATCGTATGACATGTAAATAAAGAAAATATCTAATAAAAAAGAGGAACAACAACAACAAAAAAAAAGAAATTAGACAAGAGGCTTGGAGAAATGCCCAGCAGTTAAAAGTACACTCCACTTACAAAAGACACAGAGTCTATTCCAAATACACACATCCCACAGATACCTGTAACTCTAGTCTTAGGGTATTGACCCTATACTTTGGCCTAAGCAGGTACTGAACATATGTAGTTCATGTATGTGTGTGTGTGTATGTGCACACGCACATATAAGACAGCTCATTTTCAAAAGCACAGATCCAAATGCAGTAGAACACAAAGCCCTTGACTCCTGTTGGAGATCTATCTGTTACCCACCAATGAAACTCTGCTAAAGCCATCCCAAGCAAACTAAAATTTGATAAGAAAATTCCTAACAGCCAAGCTTGCATGTAAGGCACGAGCCGGAGAGGCTTTAAAATAAATAAGATGTAAAGCGCGGAGATGCGCCCGCACATGGTTTTGTTGAGAAAAAGACAAACACTGAGGACAGGGAAAGATAATACCTGATGACATGTAAGCCTTTATAACCCCTTCCCCGGTTACTCAGATAATGAGAAAGGCAGGAAGGACCATGAACTCCGGGTTATAAAGATTGTTCTTTGCCCTAGTCAGCTTACCTGCCATTTGGGACTGATGCCTGACTGTGCAAAAATCATAAAATAAAAGCCTCGTTTTCACTAAGTCAACAGTGCTCTTACTAGGAAGTGAGGACCTTTGTTTCTCATATATAAGAGAAGACATGATGCTTGCTTTTCTAAGTCTGCCTCATTTCACTTAACATGATCTCTAGTTCGACCCATTTTCTTGGCTGAAAGACAGTCTATTGTGTACATGTATACCACAGTGTCTTCATCCTTTCATATACTGACAGGTACCTACACTGGCCTTAGTGGCCTTATATTCTTCCTGTCCATTTTTAATTGGTTGCCTTTTTAATTATTGAATTGTAAGATTTCTTTGGACAGTCTGGGTGCACGTCTCTTAGGATATATTATTGGTTTGCGAGTGGTTTCTACACTGGTAAGCTGTTTTATATCTTTATTGACAGCATTCTTTTCTCAAAACAGATTTTACTTCTGACAAAGTTCCACTTCATGTTTTCCACCCTTTTGCTTGTGCTTTGGTGTTCTAAGGAACGTTTGCTTCAGTTAGCTTTTTGAGAGTGAATTAATTATTATGCATTCCTTCCATAACTCAGGAGTGATACAGTCTCTCTGCATCTGACATTCTGTTTTACCAGCTTTACTTTTTAATTAATCATTAGGATGTTGTTGATGTGTCTACTCTTATTTTCAAACTTCTAGAACAATTCAGACCTATTTATTTCTCTTGCTGTTTCTGCCCTCTACCCCTAGGCTTAGGTAAGATGAACTGGTCTGTTTTTATGTCCCCACAATCTCCTATACCTATCAGAGTTAAATCAGTTGACATGTTACACTTCATGTTTATATGTCCATTTCTACTTTATTGACTTTTAAGATTCATTTACAGAGACAATGTGAGTTGTCAGTGATTAAAGAGTGAGAATATTTTGGCCAAGAACTGTATAAGGAACAGCTGACTTCCCCCAACTTCATGTCATAGGATTTTCTTACATCCTGATACGACTTAATAAAAAAAAGACTAATAACTACCCTGGTCAGCTTGTGGCTCCCCAGTCACCATGGTCATGACTCACATCCTTAGGAAAGTTTTTGAAACCTTCACAATCTTGTTTACAATTAAATGAGGATTTAATTGTATTTCCCAACAGAAACAAGTATTGCTGATCAATATTTACAGCCTGATGTGGTTCACTAGGAATTAAAAAAAATTAGGGCAGATGTACAAAGATGGCTTCTAGGTGAAAAAAATGTTGGAAGTAATAAAATGATCAAAACTTGTCACTATTTAGAGACAAGGATGGCCTGAATCTCACTATGTAGACTAGGCTGTCCTCAAATTCAGAGATCCACCTGCTCTGCCTCTCCAGTGTTGGGATGCACTAGAAAAGGCGTGCACCACTAATGTCCAGCCACATCTTTTAAAAACAGTAAATGGACCTTCTTTTTTCCTTGTTAAAAAAGTCCTTTTTTTGTTTGTTTGTTTTCTTAAGACAGGGTTTCTCCGTGTAGCCCTGGCTGTCCTGGAACTCACTCTGTAGACCAGGCTGGCCTCAAACTCAGAAATCCGCCTGCCTCTGCCACCCAAGTACTGGGATTAAAGGTGTATGCCACCACCACCCGGCTGTTAAAGAAAGTCTTAAGTCAACAGAACATGAAGTAGACACATTTCAAGAAGCTTATTATTTGAAAACTGAGAAAACTCAATTTTCAAAATTTTCCCAAATTATGGCAAATTTATTTAAAATTTTATCTGAAATTATGGAAAAACCAAAACATACATCAGATAGGCTAAAGGAGAATGTTTCAAGTGTCCAATTAGGAAATATGTTCTTCATCAGAAACAGTAACACACAAAGGACAACTGAGAATCAGACTAATTCGAAATCATTTGCCTTCCTCATTAGAGCTCAGATGTTTCACAGATGTCTCTGAAGAACAGGTACAAATATTTTAACATAGTGTCCCATGCAGAAAGACTTTTAAGACAGTGTGTGGAGAGTCCATGGCAGAGTTGACTCTCTGTTGCTAGCCCTCCACAGGGCTGCTCTGAACCATCAACTAATGCTGATGCACTAGAAGAAATGTGTTGTGAATCTGCACTGGATTGAAAGTCACACAGTGTTCCTTATCAACAGAGACTGAACAGATGGCAGCCTCTTAGAAAGGTGTTAGACAAAGATAGTATTGTTCTAAGGGGGTTGGCGGGTAGCTAACTGTGCGCAAAGTTTTGGATCATCACTTTTAAAACAAGTTAAATCTTTTAGTGGGAATATGATCATTAGTTCACTCTTTAGACGGATCCAATGCTTGTGTTCTCTGGCATTCATAGAAGTCATCGAAAGACTTCACCCACCAACAAGGAACCAAAAAAAATATATAAAGGACGTAAAATAATAAGCAATGAACATATAAGAAAGTAAAAAGAAATTCCCAGCACAGGGAAAACAAAGAAACGAACCAGCATTCCAGGCATAGGAACTTATTGCAAAATTAAATAAAGATAAAAGTATGTGACACTGGGGAGGAAAATAACCTTCGTTTCTCAGAACTTACAAACCACACACACACACACACACACACACACACACACACACACACACACGCACACACACACGCACACGCGCACACACGCACGCACACACACACACGCACACGCGCACACACGCACACATGCATGCACGCATGAAGCTCCTAAAGTTCCAAGCTTCCAGACTTGAAAGGTAAAGACAGGATCTGTAGAGAGAGCTGGCTAGGGGGATACTGGTGAGCCCTGGGTTTAGTTGAGAGACCCTGCCTTAATGAGAAGAAAAGGCACTACCCATTGGTCATTCATATAAATCAGATGCTGTTAAGATCATATAGCTATATATGTACTACATATTATATATTATGTTATATATGTGTATTATGTTACATATTGTATACTATATATAATATATATGCTAACCACAGTAGAATAGATTAAAGATTGACTCATAATAGTTTCTACTATTCCTGACTTGAAATGTAAAAGAATAATTACTAATATATAAGAATATGTATCTATTGACTATAACTATTTTGATTAACATGTTAAGGTTGTTCAGACAAATTCTTATTATAGTTCTGTTGCTAATATTGAAATTATTCTTTTTATTTATTTTTATTTATTTACTTATAATCATTCTCAGATCTTAATTCCTTTAGTCTTCCCATTTGGGATTAGGAAGATGACTCATTGGTTAAAGCACCGTGAGGACTTGAGCTCAGATCTCCAGAAGCCATATAAATGGCAGGTGAGCGTTTGTGTGCCCTCTGCCTCTGTGCCTCCTGAGATGTAGCATCTGAATGTGCATCTGTAGCCTTCACAGTAAGAAGATGAACAGTGCTTCCCTGTGAGCTACACCAAGAACATTCCTCCACACCCAAACTCTCAGATCTCGATGTCATACCGAGAATTTTCTTAACGGTCTGCTATTACATTTTAAAAATCATTAAGTACGATAGAAATTACATGATAATTCTATGCACAGTGTCACAGCATGAAGAGACCTAAGAGATCAGTAGGTCCCACACCCAGGAGGTAAAAAGACTCAGCTGGGATTTAGATCCAACTGTGGTGGCCATACTTCTACGCCATTATACTGACATCCTCCAGACCAAAAGCAATGCTTTAAAAATGACTACAGAAAATGACAGTAAGACCATACAAGTAGAAAGTACTCTTGCCTCGTGCAATGATCTAACTATTAGCACTGGACGCTGCCCACTACTTGGGTAGATTCTGGAATTTCTCTTGATAAAAGAAAATCACATCCAGCAATAAGGAACCATATCTTTTCTTTATTATTACTACCTATCAAATTTTACTTGAATTTAACACAAAATTTCTGCTTCATTTTTTGGGTTAGCAAGATACATCATTCTTTACAGAACTCTACACAATGTACTATTCAGATGCTAAATGGAATGGGAAAACAACAGAGAGAGAGAGAGAGAGAGAGAGAGTAGAGTTTAGCACTGAGTACAGTAACATTAGGATTTTTTTTAAAGCATCTCTCTATGACCCTCAGGACTGGCTTGCTGTAGTCAGGCCGACTTCAGACTCTCAATCTTTCTGCCTTGGTTTACCCAGTACTGGGAGAACAGGACATGCCCAGTCAAACATACTTTTTAACAAGCTATCATAATTTACTGTGCTAGTCAAAATATCTAGCTTCATTTCTCTCTAGTACTCTTAATCTTTGATCTGAAATTATAAATAGAAATTACATTCCTAAGTAAGCACTTTATTCTTCCTAATACATAAACTAATGTCAACTTATGAGATGACCATTTAAAAGAAAAGATTACGTTTCATTTACTTGCTTATTAAAAATATTAACTGCCAGCTCAACATGCCGGCAAGAATGGCTCAGGGGCCTCTTCTCATATAACCTACTCATTATTTGTTAGAAGCTAATACTACTCAGAGAGCAATCTTACAGTCCATTGAGTTCTTCAGTTCCAGATGGTGCCCCTAAAAGAAAAACTGGAGGACGCTGTGGAATACACACATTCAGTAACTCTGCGCCTGTCCGAAAGTGGGCCTTCTAGGTAAAGAGCAGAGAAAAAGCTCCACTCTGCAGGTGGAGAAATGAGATGGTAGACGCCACATTCACATTCCTCTATTTAGCTGTTTAAAGTTTATGAAATATTTCTCAACCAGAATATCTTTACGTTTATTAGCAAATACGACTATTTTAAAGATTTCTTTATATATTTAACAAGCTACCTTTTCATATTTAAGAAACTACTTGGCTTTTTACATACAGAAAACCGGAGGGACAAATGAAGCATTATAGACCTGACTACAGATAAGCTGCCAGAGCACCAGTGGAGAACGATGGAGGCTGCTAATGGGGTGAGAGCACTGTTTTCAATGGACTTGGAGGACATTAGCACTCACGATGCAGATGTTGGGAATAACTTCAGCTGCTGCAGGGTGAGCCACTGACTGAAATCATGGGAACCACGAAGGAGAACTGGCTGGGCACTTTCAAGCATTGACAGTACAGCAATATGAGAAACGCTTAATTGGAAGACAGAAAATAACAGAAAACAATTGATTTTTAATTTTTAATCTCTCAACATTGCTACATATTCCTTGTGTACACTCATCCATACATGGATGTGCTCAGCTGTAACAGTTGCAGTATTACAGACAATGAGAGAATCAACTATCTTGGCTTTGAGTCACTTTTCCTTTAATTCAACTTAATTCCAAACACTTTCAGTGCTTTTCTGCTTCCTGACTAAGATCAAGTATGATGTGTGTACAACACTAGAATAAATAAAAAGGTGAATTAAAAACCCTCTCTTTAGAGGCTGGAGAGATGACTCAGGAGTTATTAAGAACACTGACTGCTCTTCCAGGGGTCCTTAAATTCAATTCCCAGCAACCACATGGTGGCTCTGAAGACAGCTACAGTGTACTCATGTACATAAAATAAGTACATAAATAAGTTTTTTTTTAATTTAAGCTTTTTAAAACCCCTCTTCTCTACCAAAGTATATAAATATAATAAAGAAGAGAGTAGTGAATACCTCATGACAATGCAGGGATTCAGTGGCACCGCAGGGATGCCACTGCGTATTCCAAGAAGCACTTAGAAGAACCTGACTTGCCTTCCAGCACTCTCATCAACAGAGGTGCACATCTTTTGTCTAGCTAAAAACACAGTAATTCAAATTTCTAAACATGAAATCCAATCTACCTCCTATCTTACTTCTAAAGTGTATGCAACATCCCTAAACCAACGGTACAGAACACTAATACTTTAGATTCTTTCCCAAAGCCCAAAGAAGATACAGTATTTCTGAGATATGCTTTAGGGGCATTCTGGCCACCATTGCTTTAGGCATTCTTAGTCCCAAAACAAAGCTGGCTTTTGAGAAGGCCTGGTCACAAAGTTTAAGTCTCTCTCTGAATGGCTTTCACTGAAGTGTACATTATGACCTAGATAATAAACTAATAAAAATACTTACTAAAGAAAACTTCACACTTAACAAAGTATCTTACGCCCATGATAGCCTGCTATAGGAAGTCTGAACTCAACTGAAAGGACCATCTTGGCTACCTCAGACATCTTCATTCTAGAGCTATCATGTTTAAAAACAAGTTGGGAGTATAACCAATCAATGTCTGATTTCACTTAAGGCCCACTGCACGAGACAGAACCCAATATAGCTTAGGTGAGAACCAGAGACTAGATAGTCTGAAGACCTAGGGTAAAACCAAACACT
>NW_022196891.1:68011187-68069501 GCF_008632895.1 Mastomys coucha
AAAAAGCACCAATAAAACGACTTGTAATAACATTCTGCTATACTCTGTAGATCAGTGCCTTAACCAAGCATCATCTAAGAGGCTTGCCTTGCAGTAGATGGGAACAGATACAGAGACCCATGCAGCCAGACATTATGGAGAGAGAGAGAAAGAGAGAGAGAGAGAGAGAGAGAGACAGAGACAGAGACAGAGAGACAGAGAGAGACAGAGAGAGACAGAGAGAGACAGAGAGAGACAGAGAGAGAGAGAGAGAGAGAGAGAGAGAGAGAGAGAGAGAGAGAGAGAGAGAGAGAGAGAATCAGTCAGTCCTTGGACACACAATTCTAAATGGGATGTCCCTATCAAATGTCTTCCCTGAGAGCTAAGGGAAACCCATGGAAGAGGAGGCAAAAGGAATGTAAGAGGCAGAGGGCATGGAAGATACCAGGAGAACAAAAGCCCTCTGAATCAACCAAGCAAGGCTCATATGAACTCACAGCAACTGAACCAGCAAGCACAGGACCTACACAGGCCTGCACCAGGTCCTCTGCACATATAAATTATAGCTTTCAGCTTAGTATTGTTTTGGGACTCCTGAGTGTATGAACCAGTGGGTCTCTGACTCTTGTGCCTGCTCTTAGGGCTCTTTTCCTTCTGTTGGGTTGCCTTGTCTGGCCTTGATGTGATGGTTTTTGCTTCATCTTATATTTTATTTTGACATCTTTGGTTGTTATCTCTTAGAAGCCTGTTCTTTCTGAATTAGAGACAGAAAGGAGTAGATCCGGAGGGGAGGGGAGGGGGGAAGGAACTGGGAAGAGTAGAGGGAGGGAAAACTATAATCAGGATATATTGTGTGAGAAAATATTTTCAATAAAAGGAAAAAATAAAAAGTTAGGATATCAAATGTAATCTATAAGCTCAATGCAATTCCCACCAGGATTCCAATGACAATTCTTCACAGAAAAAAAAAATCCTAAAATTCATATGAAAGCACAAAAGAACCCAGGTGGTCAAACCAATCCTGAGCAAAAAGAACACTGGAGGGGTCCCTACACCCATTCAAGTTCCACCAGAGAGTCACAGTTTAGGCCATCATGGTGCCACGGCCTGGTGTTGCAGGAAAGAAGCTGCAGCAACACTGGGCAAAGTAGACAAAGGCTGTAGGACAGAGCTAGAGCGCCAGTGACTGCAGACAGGCTGAAATGCCGCAGTCACAGAGCCATGTATCCTGGGCTTGGCTTAGCCTCTGCATGGCTATTTACTGCCCACCTCTGCATGTGACCTAATATCCTTGTGACTACTTGGCAAGTCCTTTTGTAACATATGAACAGATTTGGAATGGCTATTCTTGGCTGTCAACTTGACTACATCTAGGACCACCTAAAATCCAAAAATGGAGAAGTACAGCTATGAGGGATTTTTGCTTCATTGAAGTGAGAAGATCCACTTCTACTATGGATCTTTGAGGTGAGAAGGCACACCCTTAATCCAGACCTTCTGAGGTGAGACTCACCTCTAATCTGGGCCTTGTCTTTTGCTGGAAGCCTATATAAGACCATGGAAGAAGGAAGCTTTTGTTTGGCATCTGTGTGTTTTGTTTGTTTATTTATTTTTATTTATTTATTTTTATGTATGAGTTCTCTGCTGCATGTACACCAGCATGCCAGAAAAGTGCATGAGGTCTCTTCATGAGCTACCATGTGGGTGCTTAGAATTGAACTCAGGACCTCTGGAAGAGCAGCAGTGCTATTAACCGCTGAGCCATCTCTCCAGCCCCTTTGCCTGTTTGTTCTTACCTTACCAGCAAGTCCATTCCTTCAGTGGTATCTTCAGGACTCTACTCAAACTAAACCCAAAAACTACAAGATTCTTAGAGCTTCAGTTCACAGGTAGCCATTGCCAGGTTAGCTGGACTACGGCCCATAAGCCATTCTAATAAGTCTGCTTCTTACAGAGAGAGCGATCCGTTCCGTAAGTTTGTTACCCTAGAGAACCCTGACTAAAACAAGACCCTACCACCCCAAAAGGTAAGAATGCTCTGAGACAGCTTCTGAGGCCAGCAGCAGAGCTTCCCCACTGGCTGTAACTCGCCTAACAGATGTCCTCACCAATGTATTTCAGTGTTGGTTTACAGTTCTTGTGTTCTATGTCTATTAACTGTTACCATGTTAAGACATGGAATCTGGGGTACCCTAAACCTGGCCCTGGACCATGGCCACTCCTATCTTGGCTCCAGAATAACCTGTCCTCTTGGAGTCCTGGGCTGTGGTTTTTATGTTGACAGTGCTAGCACAGAAACAGAAGAGGGACCAATGAGACAAAAGTCCCAGAAACAAACCCATGTGGCTACAGTTACATGATTTTTGGCAGAGACACGAAAACTACACTGAAAAAAAAAATGTTTTAACAAATGGTGCTGGGAAAACTGAAGAGCTCATACAGGTAAATGAAGCCAGATCTCTCACACTGTACAAATATCAACTTGAAATGAATCAAAGGTCCTAATAGACAGCCTGAAACTCTGGAAAAGCTGGAGAAAAACAGGAATGTTTCACGACACAGGTACAGGTGAGGACTTTCTGGGGAAGTACTCAACAGATCAGGAAAGAATACCAGGACTTGATAGATGGGATTGCACAGATTAAAAATCTCTTGTATGGCAAGAAAATAAACAGGTGAAGAGAAAGCTTTTCAAATAGCAGCAAAATTCTTTGCTAGTTATGCAAATGTCAGTGAATTAATACCTGAAATATAGAAGGAACTCAAAAAACTAAACTAGAAAAAAAATCAACCTGAATTTAATAATGGGACTAATGAAATGATCCAACAGTTCTCAAAATACAAAGAAAGATGAAATACAAAGAGCTCATAAAATAGGAAAAAGATATTCAACATCTCTAACCACCAGGGAAATGCAAATTAAAATTACACTGAGATTCTATCTATCCCAGTCAGAGTGGTTGTCACCAAGAAAACAGGTACAAAATTCTGACCTGGGGGTAGGGGATTGGGGGTTGTTTGGAATCTGTCTTACACACTGCAGGAGGGGACAGATTAGTCCAGTCACTATGGAAACTGGTGAAGGTGCACCCACCACTAAAGGTAGAACTGGACTATGACTGAAGTACTCCATGCCTGAGGATATGACAAAGGACTCCAAGTCATCAATCCCACAAAGACACTTGCACATGTATGATTATTGTAGCAGCTATGGAATTAGTCAGGTTCCCATTAACAGATGAACACATTAAGATAATGTGGTCTAAGAGACAGGCTGATCTCTGTGAGTTCAAGTCCAGCGTAGTTTACAGAGGTAGTATGAGGCCAGCCACAAAGAAACTGTCTCAAAACAAAACAAAACACCCAAACAAAAAGAAAGAAAGAATTAAAGGAAGGAAGGAAGGAAGGAAGGAAGGAAGAAAGAAAGAAAGAAAGAAAGAAAGAAAGAAAGAAAGAAAGAAAGAAAGAAAGGAAGGAAGGAAGAAAGAAAATGCAGCATATATGCACCATGGTGTTTTATTTAATTATACAGAAAAAATAAATTATGTAATTAAAAGAAAATGGACTCCTCTAGACAGTATCATATTACAAGATATAACAAGCCCCAAAAGACGTATTTTCTCTCATTTTAGGATTGTATTTTATAGAGACAGATAAAATCATATCTAGATATGAAATATATATGTATAGACATACATATATATGAGAGCAGAAGCAAGATTGTCTAGAAGTAAGGGAATTAGGGGATGGAGAGAGGAAACTATGGAGAGGTGAAAAGACACAGCAGGAGAAAGTGTCTTTGTGAAACCTGTAGTTATAGACAATGAATACATACTAATAATTACAAACATGTTGTGGACCATACATTTAAGCCAAACTGTACTTTAAAATCTTTAATTTATATAACAAAAAAGTCAAAATAGATAAAAAAATTAATTTTAGATAATTTTAATTATCTACTTTAATTCAATATATCTAAAATACAATCATTCAATATGGAATCAACACAAACATTATTGAAATATTTTTTACTTTTTTATTCAATGTGTTAAAAATCTAGTAGTATTTTCCATTTATAGCACATTTCAGGATTAGTTAAACTGAAGATAGTGCATCTTTACCTGTCTTATAGAAAACTACAAATCCTCTGCTTTCCCCCTTCATTCTACAGTATTCTGGGGAGCGGAGCAGGTGCCATGATGAACCCCATTTAGCAGGGTTTGGGGGTGAGGGTAGCCTCAAATCTACACATTAAACAGTGAAAAGGAATCTCCTACAATGCAGCTCCTGGCTGTCTGTCTCCCAGGGTGCTCACAGCAGCATCCACCACACAGAGAGCACAGCTGGTGGGGAGAAGCTCACATGGGTTTGGACTGCGGTGTGCTGAGCTTCTGGGCTTGTTTGGCAAGGATAGTTTTTAGAAAGATTTATTATTTGTTTATTTATGTGTGCGGCTGGTGTCTGCTACTTTGTGGGTTCTTCTTTTCCTCACCCTTTATTCCCCATACTCTCCTGGTTTAACCTCTAATCACCAGATAAGAGAGAAACAAGGATAGAGGGGAGAAAGATAGAGATCTCTGAATCTAATGTCTTTCTTCTTGTTTCCTCTTTGAGCACAACTACTAACAAGCCACAACCAACTCCCTGAACAAGTGGCACCCATCCACCCCACCCACCAGGGCTCTAGCATTTATATACCCTCTGAAAAATTCCACGTCACACACATCACAGAAACTATCTGCAGCTGACAAACCCACGCCTCTGCCAGAGAACAAAGCTATCATAGTCAGCGGCTTTGAAGCAGCCCCATAGCCCCACACCTGGGATTAAAACAAAAGCATATTCTTATAGTTCTGTTTTTTAAAGAAACCAAATTCCAGAATTCTCACTACACGTGTATGTGTGAATGCATGCCACATGTGCGGAGTACCCTCAGGGGCCAGAAGGACATGTAGGATCCCTGGAGCTGGAGTACAGGCGGTTGTGAGCTGCTGCTCCTGAGTGTTGAGAAGAGAATTCAGGTCTTCTGGAAGAATAATCAGTATTCTTAACCACTGAGCCAACTCCCTAGCCCTAGTAAGGAACATTTTTTTAATGGACAAAATAAGGTTACCTTAACATATAAATTTAGAGGCTATATTGGTTCTTTATATAATCTTTAGTTGGGTAAAAAATTAGAGTATTCTAAAAAGAAAGAAAATTAACTTTTCTCAACTTCACAGAACAAAATTCTTCCCCTGGAGGAAATGCTAGATTAACTTACTGAATTCCATTTGCTTACATATTTCTGGGATTCTTTCAATGTAATTTTATTTATCCTACTGATAGCAGGAAAGTACTAAAGTGCAGGAAAAACACCAGCCTGATATGGAAGCTATTCCATTTCAGGACTTGGCTTTGTGACGAATGAGTGGTGGTGGGGTGCTGTAGAACTTTCAGAGGTGACATTTTTTCCTGTAGATAAGAAGGGCAAAGCCACCTTTCTATGTCTCAGAAATATAAAGTGGAAACTATATCAAGAAATTACAAAATACACTTTACAAGCAGTATCAGTTGAGACAAATATTACTTTCAACATGTCATTGTTGTAAAAGTTTATGAAAAGTGAAATTAAATAATAAAGCTAATATGGCCAAATTGTGAGAGGAATTTAATTCTCCTGATTGTAGATTTACTTCCTATTCATGAACTCATTCGAGGTTTTCACTGATAAGAAACAAAAAATAACACTTGACATTCTCCACACAAAAGATACCATATGAGCTTACTCATGAAACATTGTAAGTTTAAATAATAAAATTCAGCTATTGACCTGAAGATTCATCAAAAAGGGCCAAAAACTCCACAAATGAGTAATCATCCAATATAGAAAACTGTCTTAGTTAGGGTTTCACTGCTGTGAAGAGACACCTTTATAAGGGAACTCTTACAAAGGATAACATTTAATTGAGGCTGGCTTACAGTTTCAGAGGTTCATCTATTATCATCATGGTGGGAAGCATGGCAGACATGGTGCTGGAAGGGCCAAGATTTCTACATCTTCATCTGAAGGCTGCCAGGAGACAACTGTCTTCTGCAGGCAGCCAGGTGGAGGCTGCTTCCACTGGTCAGACTTGAGCATATACATGAGACCTCAAAGCCCCACCTCCACAGGGACACACTTTCTCTTACAAGGCCACATCTCCTAATAGTACCACTTCCCATGGGCCAAGCCTACTCAAACCACCACAAATACCTTATGTGAGGTAAAACACATTAAAATTATATATAACATAATTATAATGAATTATAATTATATATAATATAATTATAATGATATTATATATATTCTGCTTCCCAGAAGTAATTTCACCAGGACAGGTAGGTATCTATGCAGGTTTCAGGAATAGATCTGTAATGCAGAGAACAGAGGTGCACTATTCCTATAGCTGGACCAAGTCATTTTCTCTTTCAGAGATTAGTACAGTTCTTAAGATGCCAAATGTAAATGCACACTAGTACTTCTGAAACTCTTTACACATTAACAGGAGTGAGAGCCTTCCTCACATCAAACCACACAGCCAGGAACAGCTCATCGGTCAGCAGGAGACAAAACAGGAGCAGCTTTACTATAGGTATCTGACAGACAGAATCAAAGGCTTTTGGGAGCGAGGAAGACAAACAGTAAGTGACAGGATGATTGCAGAGAGATGACAAAGCTGTTATGGAGCCCAGATGCAGAAGCAGAGGGGTGCCCCAGTCGGCTATACGATCTCCACTTTCTTCTAACAGAAAAACTTCTTCAGATAAATATCCTACAGCAAGGAAGACAACCTTAAGGATCTTTGGAAAACAGGGTGAATGGGACATATTTATTGTTGTGTGCATCTAGAATCAAACAAAACTTCAGTATTAAACAGGTACAAATATAAACGCTCATCCTCTACCAAAGCGTGCAAGCTATGTTGCCAGGACATAAACACATGTTCATCCTTCACAATAAGTGAGGGCCTTTAAAATAAATTTTTGTTATGACTGTTGAACTTTGGGTTATTATTTAATTCAAATTTCTAAACAGTAAGAATCCTTTAGAAAGTTGAAAACACAACCAATCCCATTAAGCTTATAGTTACCTGCCGATTCAAACGATTTGTAAGAATCCTATATGAAACTCTCAGAAGACTTCTAGAAAATGTCTCTGATGACACAAGAAGACATTGTAATTAACTGAGTTAAAAAAAAAAAAAGAAAAAACTAGAAATAACTCTACGCTCATAAGTTTAGAACTTTAAAGTCATGGCTCTTCTACTCTACTAACATGGTTTTGAAAAGCCATCATTTCTTGGTCTTTTGGCTAAAAAAAAAAAAAAAAATAGGAAGATATTTCATGACATTCTAAGCCAAATCTACCACCTGTGGAGTGTCCTATCACAATTTAGGAGGTTTTGTGCTACACAATGGCCAGTGATGGGCTTGCAGGGTGAAAGAGTTTGTTCACAAGCCTGAGAGAGATGGAGAAAAACAGCCATTAAAAGTTGACGTTTGACATTCACTCAGGAGTTGTGGCACCTACACTGGTATAAGCAATCTTACCCCCCCCCCCATCTCACAGTTGTCTTTTTTAAAAAACTGGGGTGTGGTGGTGCAGCCTTTAACGCCAGCACTCAGGACACAGCAGCAGGTGGATCTCTAGGACTGTGAGAATAGTCTCATCTACATAGTAAGTTCAAGGCCAACCAAAGCTACACAATGAGATCCTGTCTCAAAAATGGAGGGGGCCTTTATGACTCAGTACTAATAATAGGCAAATGACTCATACTTGGGCATCATGCTTTAACACGAGTTCCTGGAGTAGGTTATTTACTATAGACAGTTTTCCAACCACTTGCAAGAAAAGGAAAATCACAGAGATTAACTGCTATAGCACGGCTGTATAAAAGCATTCCATCACCAATTCAATATGACATAGTGTTAGGACAGGGAGTGAAATGCAAACAGCAGAAGTCTTTAGCTACAAAGGACTTACATATTTTCTTAGTAAAAGGCATGCCTGAGATTAGGAACAATTTATTTCAGTCTGGCATACAGTTTGACAGTTTAAGAGTAAATGGAACATGTGAAAGATGATGGCTATATTATATAAAGAGCAGATATTTTAAAGCTCAGATGATTGGTGTTGGATGAAAACTTAAGCAGCATCCGGCCTTCCCTTACACTGTCCAGCCCATTGCACACCAGTGTACAGTGAGATGTCATTACATCCAAATGCCCCAACACTGGGATGGATGCAGTATGCCTGGCACTTTTCTGAAGTAGATGCAACACCTTACCAGGGAAAGAAGAGACTCAAGTGAGCTGGGGAATGGGCGGACTTCTTCCTGTTGGGTTTCACTGTCGCTGCTTTTTAATAACATAATTGAGTCTGGCTAGAAAAGAATAAACTTGCTTTACCTTGCTAGAGATCAGGATTTTACTAGGAAAATAAAATCTCCGCTAAAACAGCGTATATATCTAAACTCCACCGGTCAGAAGAGCCAAATATTCACACCCATTTTAAGGATAAGTCCAAAGTCTAAAATATAGTTATCCAGATACGAGCTCAGGGGAGAAATTTTAAATAGCAATTAAAATACAGTTTACCCTCGAGATGGCACAGCCGGTAAGAGCACTGACTGCTCTTCTGAAGGTCCTGAGTTTGGATCCCAGCAGCCACATGGTAGCTCACAACCATCTGTAATGACATCTGAAGCCCTCTTCTGGTGAGTCTGAAGATAGCTACAGTGTACTTACATATAACAATAAATAAATCTTTTTTACAAAGTGACTTAGAGAAATGGCTTTTAGATATAATCCTTTTTCACTTCCTTTAAAAACCTGTCAAACAGAACAACCTTTTTTGTTTTCCTTTTTTTTCCCAGGGGGAAGGTAAAGAGGGGGAATCAATCATTGGGAGGGCGAGGAGGGGAGATGGCAATACAGTTAGCATAGAGCAGTCAGCAGTCTGGAGATGCTAAGTACTTCAGTGAGATAGTGTCAGTCTCGCTTGTTTGACGACGCCCCCAGACACGGTCTCTTCAGAAACATTCACATGGAGTTAGTTTCTCTCTTTACAATGTTATTTATATTTAACTTACATAGCTATTTTAGCCTACTCCTGAAAAAGTAAAATACGGTCCTTCCAGATTTTAATTTTGTTTGCTGTATATGCGTCTCGTATACTTCCGTCAGGCTGGGGAAGAAATTCCTCTTTTAGAAGCCAACTCTCTCCTAAATGCCTGTGCAAACATTTATAGTTTATCCATGAAATGCAAGTGTGCTCCTGTCTCTAGGTGAGAACCAATTCTTCAAGCCTACAGTGCCCTCATGACTGCCGTGTTTTAGTGCCTGGAGCCTACTTTATATCCAACCACTTTGCCTCAGATACCAGTCACTTCCGCAGGCGCCCCTCACGGGCAGTGCCACGGCCTCACAGTCCCACTCACCGTCCTAAGTGTTTTCTACGCTCTTCTGGCACCACTTTCCTTAAGGAAGACAGCATAGCCGGTGCAAGCTGGAGTGTAAGAAACCTCCCGCAGCAGGCCTTGGAGACAGCAGTGGGGGCAGGGAATCCACCAAGCCCACAGGAGTTTATGCAGAATCTCGGGCACTCTGGGTTACATCGCTTCTTACAGCTCCTACCACGCTGCTGTAATTTTTGGATGAGTCACTTTCGCCCACTATTACAAATTACTTGAAAACAAAGATTTCACATACTTGTTTTTATGTATGAAACTCCAAATTTGGTGAAAAGGTACTTAGTGAATAAATAATGACGCAAAATAGGATAGAATTTTATCAGGAAGGATCTAACAAAAGAGATAGGACTTTAAAGCAATTTATCTTTCATTTTCCCCTGAAAAACTGCTGAGCTACGCTACACTGCAGAACGTTTCTGTTAGAAATCTGGCAGGCAGCTTCTACACTCAACTTTTAAGGCTTTCTATAGAAAAAGTAGGGAATGCATTTTTTTTCTCCTCCCACTGAAGAGACACAGTGGTTCACATTCTCCTCTGACTCTGGGGACATGCCAGAGCACTACTAATTACTTAGTTCTAAAAACCAGCCTTCGGTAAATAAGCAGAGTTGGTCTGTAGAGCAGGAGTGAACAGCACTGCTCGTTTGTGCAAAATAAGCATGCCGGGAGGAGCGGGGAGGTGCGCGGGGAAGAAGGTCGGTGCTGGCTCTGACTCATGCCCCTACTGCTTATTTATAGCTTATTAGTATGAGATTTGTTTTACTTGGCAAAAATTCAAGATCCTGAATGACTAAGAGAGGAAGATGTAAGAGAAGGCTCAAGCCTTAAAGCTCTGGAGCTGAATAACAACCTGTAACTCGTGGCTACGTCAGCAGGTTCCCTGGGGCCGCTGCACATCAAGGCCGCCCCAGAACTGCTAGCTTCCTCAGCTGCAGATTTCACATCTACTATGAGTGAAGCAGTGATTAGCAAAGGCACTGAGTCCCCTTAGATACCTCCATTTACTAGCTGGAGCTACACTTTCAGATTTCTTTGCACATACAGTTCTTTTTTTTTTTTTTAAGATTTTTTTATTTATTGTTATCTGTAAGTACACTGTAGCTATCTTCAGATGCACCAGAAGAGGGCGTCAGATCTCATTACGGATGGTTATGAGCCACCATGTGGTTGCTGGGATTTGAACTCAGAACCTTTGGTAAAGCAGTCAGTGCTCTTACCCGCTGAGCCATCTCACCAGCCCGCACATACAGTTCTTAATTTCTTTTTTAAAATGTCACTAGCAAAAAGAAAAAAACAAAATTATCTTTAAAAGAATTATATGCTGTGATCTGAATAAAATAATTTTTCAATGATCACTTAAAATGATCCCTTTCTTACTCTGATTTTTCTTCTTAGTACTAATATTTTATTGTATAAATACATATTTACTTAGTATCTATCTTTAGAACATAAACTCTAAAAGAATCTGTCTTTAAGAACATAAACTCTAAAAATGCAAGGTCCTTCTTTCTTTCTTCCTTTCTTCCTTCCTTTCTTCCTTTCTTCCTTTCTTTCTTTCTTCCTTTTTTTCCCACTGCTGTATGATTTCTAAAACAACCAGCCATCCAGGAACACGGTGGCTAGTCTATAAAAACCTTGTTGGATGCATGACAATAAAACTGGTTATAGCTTCAAGCACCAACTCCAAGGCAGCTACAGTTGGAAGGGCTTTTAAAATATAGACAGAAATAAAAGGCAACTATGCAGAAAGATAGTTACAACTTGGATAAAGGAGTTTGAAAAATAAGAGCAATTCATCAGAAGATGTGAGGAAATATACCTTTTGAGGGAAAACAAAACCTTTTATGTCCTGATGATTTCTCATATTTTGGCTTTCTCTTAAAGATGAACAAAGAGTTGATCAATAGTCAGAACTAGAGGGTTGCTGATGTTTCCCACTATAATTCCATTTCTTGGAGATACTTGCTCCACAGTAAAATTAGGATTTATGTTGTACTAGGTGGAAAATATACTTCCCTTGTTTTACATCATAAAACTAGGTATACAGCACACAAAACTGAAGTAAAAAATTTTACATGTTATTTAAAACTAGGCACACTGAACAGAAAACTGAAGTAAATTTTAAGTGTTATTTTGGACCTCTTTGGTTGTGATATATATTAATAGATAATACCATATCTTCTTTAGTCTATGATGAATACAACCTAGATAAAATTGCTGTAAAATGATAGGGGCTTTCATGTGACAAGGAACCGTACACACACGGGAACTTGGTTGACCATGACAGGCTAGTTATTAGTCTCACAAATTTCTTGCGTGCGTGTGTGTACATGTTCATGTGTTTAGGGATGCGTGTGTGCATATGTGTGTGGAGGCCAGAGGTCACTCTCAGGTGTCAATCTTCGGGTGCCATCCACATTGTTTTTTAAGACAATCTCTCATTGGTGGAGAGCTCACCAGGTGGGCTAGCCTGACTGGCTAGTGAGCCCTGGACCCACCTGTCTCTGCCTCCTGGGCGCTGGGATTATCACACTCAGCATCTTTACACTGACTCTAAGAGTCAATACAGGAAGCTATGCTTGAACAGCAAGCATCTCACCAACTGAACTATCTCCCCATCCCTATACTTCATTAAGACACAAACTTCATAACTAAAAAGCATGCCCTAAAGCCTCAGGTACAAGTGGAGCTAATTCTTCAGAACAGATGGGCTACTTGAGAATATGAATACAGGTTATCTTATTAACTATTTTAATCTTCTTAATAACCTGTGTTATCTAGATGAGCGCTTGACACTTAGTCATATGACTCCCATCTAATAGCAGCATAAAATGGTTAGATGGAAGACTATATAGTTTCTAATTATCAGCTGATGTCATGAAATGTATTCAAATAGATATGATGTAGTCAATCTGAAAAGACCTAGAAACAACTAGAACATGTGTCCACTGTCACTCAATTTTCTGTAATCTGGTTCTATCATCTAACCTGAAAATCTAGCCTAAAACTCTGAGTTCAGTCTCTAGGGCCCACATGGTAGAGAGAGCACTGACTCCCACCAGCTGGTTAGGAAGATGTGTTCCTTTTAAATGTCTACATCCTATTTCTCCAAATCCTGAAAAGGAGTAGATTTAAATTAGTTCAATCAAATGTTTATTAAATCTAGTTATGAAATAGAGGATACCTTGAACACAGCTACTGTAAAATATCTTGCAGTTTTAATACCATGCCAATTTCCAGTCTGTTTCTGGATGAGAATATAATAAAAATGAATCTTGCTGAGGAGTTGTGAGATGGAAAGGATTGTAGATGAGTCTTGCTAAACCTAATGCAAACAAATATTTCTGTCTAGCCACTTACAGTTATCCCTGCTCCAAAGGGCCTCCTGACCCCAGACGGCAGAGAAATAAGCATGTATGGAACATACTGTGTTCAGAGCTGTGCCAGAACTGGGTGTAGCATTTTATCTAAACTTCTTAATGACCCAGTGAGAGGTAACTTATTATTACTGTATCAGAGATAAGGACACTGGGTCTTTGGACAGCATCTTCCCAGAGTCCTGCAGTTTGTAAACACAACAATGCCAATTAAAACCCAGATCTTTCTGACCTCATGTTACACATTAACCTACCAAACAAAGCTACATTGACCCCTGCCAATATTTATTTTTTCCACTAATCTGAAAAGTACCAATTTGCAGCTGAATGAAAATATTCTTATTTCTCCACAAGACTGCACAATGATATACATTATCTATACTCTGCCATTTTCCTATTCTTTAAGCCACTTAATATATTCTTAAGGAATATATATGTTAATACACAATGGATGTTAAAACATTCATTCTAAGGTTTGATTATGAATTTTTAAATAAAAATTAAGGAAAACCAAGCCCCAACAGAGCAGAGGGTAGCAGACAGCTCCTACAAGGACCTTATTTTTTAGTTTCTCTTACTTTATGACTATTTCTTAGCCCATATGTGTTTGTCTAGTCTGGTTTCTAGAATTTGGTTTGGCAGTTTCTTCTACCCATGACATGATTGCTGCAATTACCTATAGTGTAGTTATGTTTCCAGAGAATATGTAAATAACACTTTGCTGGTTGAGTCTGAAGACTGGACACTTGAGGTTGAGGGAGTTCAACCACAAGACATCCTTTTACGAAGCTCCAGGAAATGGTACAAACTCACCAAGCCAAAGACAACTGGCAGTCTGGTGTAACCTTTTAAACTTGGCTTTGCTGTAATTCTTCTTTCAAAAAATTATACTAGGTAAAAACACAGCACCAAAGATCATAAATTACTGGATTTGTACAAGCAAAAAGTAGACTCTGAGACACACGTTATACCATATATAAAAAATAAGTCAGGAGTCAGCAAGATGTCTCGGCAGAAAAGGCACTTGCTGCCCAGGCCCCATCCATGATCTGAGTTTGATCCCCAGGTGATGAAAAAAGGTAAGTAAGTCCTGCAAGTCGTCCTTTGACCTTCATACATGCACCACAGTATGTATTAGATCATATAACACACACACACACACACACACACACACACACACACACACACAATGTTAAATGCAATACAGAGATTAACTCAAAATGGACCTAAATGTAACCCAGGAAACTACAAGTGCTTCCGAAGAAAAGCTACAGGACGCCATCTTTGTGAGATTCTATATATTCCTATTGATATGGTTTATTTGTTTGTTTTTTGAGACAGGGTTTCGCTGTTTAGTCCTGGCTGTTCTAGCTTTGTAGAGCAGGCTGGCTCAGTGATCTGCCTACCTCTGTCTCTGCCTCTGCCTCCTAAGTGTTAGGATTAAAAGAGTGCTTCACCATGCCTGGATGATTCCTATTGATTTTAAGGAGGTAAAATGATGATTCTTAAAAGCACATAAAAACAACCAACCAAAGAACCCTGAGTTATCCACTCTTCAAGGCCTAGAGTCAGAGCCAACGGATTTTGTACTGGACACATTCCCTTACATAAGTCACTGTTTTTACTAAACATACTCTACCCACTCCAAATCTTTCAACTTTGGCACATAGTAGTTCCCACTGCACCCTGACTTTTTTGAACTTCACTGAATTTTTTATTAAAATTTGGGAAAAAAAATCCCAAAAGAAGCAAGCTGTAAATCTTGGCAGCTGCTTAAGGGGGAAGACAGAGCAGATAGAGAAAAATGGCCACGTCCTTCACTGGCATGGTCCTTCACTGGCATGGCAGTCACCAGCACCGCAGACAAGCAAGCATGTGATGAGGAGGGGATGTTGGGGGAAAGAATAAAGCCCAGACTGCTGTGGAAAGCATCCTTACAAAAGGGATAGAGAGAAGAGCACAAGTTCCACTTCTCTGAGTAGTCAGACCACAAAGCTGCATGAACACAATGCTAAGAGCCTGTGTGTAAAGCAGATGTAGTACAAAGCTCTGCCATCGAGTCACCTGAAGAGCCTCTGCTTGTTCTCTCTGCTCGACTGGTGCTGTCTTTCTCTCAAAGGTATTTTTCATGCAATGACAAAGTCATTGTACTGGCTGGTTTTGTGTGCCAACTTGACACAGGCTGGAGTTATCACAGAGAAGGGAGCTTCAGTTAGGGAACTGCCTCCATGAGATCCAGCTGTGGGGCATTTTCTCAAATAGTGATCAAGGGGGTAGGGCCCCTTGTGGGTGGTGCCATCCCTGGGCTGGAAGTCTTGGGTTCTATAAGAGAGCAGGCTGAGCAAGCCAGGGGAAGCAAGCCAGTAAGGAACATCCCTCCATGGCCTCTGCATCAGCTCCTGCTTCCTGACCTGCTTGAGTTCCAGTCCTGACTTCCTTTGGTGATCAACAGCAATGTGGAAGTAAGCAGAATAAACCCTTTCCTCCCCAATTTGCTTCTTGGTCATGATGTTTGTGCAGGAATAGAAACCCTGACTAAGACAGTCATTCTACAGAGATTTATTTCAAAGTACTGTATAATCAGACACAATGTACTCTAGATAAAGTATCCCAAAAAATAGTCTACAATTTGAGTTCACAAACATTTCTTAATTTTTTTTTAAACAAAATACACACTACACAGGGAATGAAATGTTAACATGGTCCTATCCTTTTAGGCCATCACAGACACACGTTATGGAAAGGCATCTGGAACTAATCAGTCTGAGGCTTAGTCATTCTGGAGGTTAAAATGATACAAAAAACAAAAAAATCTATGAAACAATAATCACCTCTGTTTCCATATTACCAAAGTTAGTCTCTCAAATATGAAACATGAGGATCTTACTAGAACCTTCCTAGAACAAGATGGTACTCAGCCTTGTGAAGGTGCATTTGAGTTCACTTATTTTGAAAGACTGATTTCTCCAGTCAATGAGACATAGATGGCCCTGACAAAGATGCTCAAGAGGAAGCTGGGCAAACATCTCAGTCAGTGAAGATTTTGCTATGGAAGCATAAAGACCAGAGTTTGATCGGAGAACAGATGGGTCAGTGGGTCTGTAGGGAGGATCTGGGAAGAGGTGGAGAAGGCAAAAAGCATGATCAGAATATATTGTATGAAAAAAATTTAAATCATAAAAAAGTCAGGCAGAGTAGTGTGCTTGTAATACCAGCACAGGGGTGAGGTGGGGGGGGTGGGGGGGTGGAAGGGGCAGATAGGAAGGTCTCTGGGGTTCACTGGCCAGTCAATTCAGCCTCATCAGTGAGTTCTAGGCCAACTGAGAAAGCCTGTTTAAAAATACAGTGGAGAGTCTGGTGGTGGTGGCGCACGCCTTTAATCCCAGCACTTGGGAGGCAGAGGCAGGTGGATTTCTGAGTTCGAGGCCAGCCTGGTCCACAGAGTGAGTTCCACGACAGCCAGGGCTACACAGAGAAACCTTGTCTCAAAAAACCAAAAAAAAAATACAGTGGCGAGCACCTGAGGGCCAACACCCACAGCTGACCTCTGACCTCTATGCTTGTGCATAGATATGTATGTGCACCTACACATGCAACTCCTACATACATGTAAATGCTCAAGAAGCTGTTATAGCACTCATTTTCTATTACAAAAATAACTTACAGATAGTATCAAATTGATGGATTTGGTATCCATTTCATTAATTTTTCATTCATTTATTCTTTACTGAATATGTGCTACACTACCTGGCATTGTGCTATGTAGAGGAGAGAAGGAAGACCAAGACAGAGAGGTTTCTTGAACTCAATATACTTACACCATAGCAGAGACAACACACATGAAGCCAACAGCAAGTCATTCATTAGTTAGGTGTTAGGCTCCAACTTAGAGCTAACTATGCATCCTGAAGGCATCTGGTTATCCATACTATAGATGCTACATCTCTTCAAACAGTATCTTCTGAGTAAGTTACCAGTAAGGTGTGAAAATAAATCACACAATTACTAGACTTAAGATTTTTCAGAAAGAAATAATGTAACGTCAAGGTTTAACCTTGCTGAAGGTGTCAAAAGTTAAACAAGTCCAAGTCCAAAATGAACAAGTCACTGCATGGGGAGAGAGGAGATGGAAGTGACATGAGTGCTTCAGACCTTAATCATAAACCATAGCTGGTCCCTATAATATGATAATTGCTTCCTCCATAATTAAGTTTTGTAACATGAAAAAGCTTGTACCAAACTCTGTTAAGACATAAAATGATTTCATAAGCTACTTTGCTAGTTTTTTAGCTTTTATATGAGAATCTCGAAAATTATATATAAATTTAATTAGAAACAGTTCTATTTAAAAAAAAAAAACATATAAAGTTTTTCAAGATAGAGTTTCTCTGTGTAGCCCTGGTTGTCATGGAACTTGCTCTGTAGACCAGGCTGGCCTTGAATTTACAGAGATACACTTGCCTCTCTGCCTCCCAAAGTGCTGGGATTAAAGGCATGCACCATCACCACCCAGCAACTTTTATATTTTAAAGTCTTTTCCTCATTTATTAATAATAGCTTATTCATGACCTGGAAGACTTTTAATATCTTGAGAAGACTTTAAACATTATTTTATTTATTTTTTAGTCTGGTTTAAATTACATATACCCTTTTTCTTTGTAGTCCTACTGCAAATAAACAAAAACACTCTGCAACTTACTCTATGTTTTGCTTTAAACATAAAAACACCCTTACATATGAGAAAAAAACATTGCATTGACTTGCTTCATTCCCTTCAGAACACCCGTCAAGCACAAAACATAACTGCTACTACACTTGTGTGTAGATTAACCAACTGCAGTGGTCTCGATAGGGAGAAAGAGCTTGCCTAGCAGAGTCAGGCTCTCCCTGACTACACACAAGCTATCATATCTTCTACTCAATGCCATATTTACTAAACACTCCATTGGATTTCTGTCATACTCTCTCTTATGTCTAGTGTGGATCCTTTTTGATTCCTCCACCATAAATGTGCCCACAGCCACAAGTGCTTTCAGTTGACAGAAGTAAGTGGGATTTTCATTTCTCACTCTCAGGGACCCTATGACACCTGGTGCTACTGACAGCTTCTTTCTGGAACCCTTCCTCCTTGGTTGATGCTTACCTCCCTTATCCGTAGTATACCCTTCCATCTCTCCTCCTGCACTTACAATGCTCCACTGTGGTTTTCTGCTTGTTTTGTTCTTCCTATACAATTATAGATACTATCGGATGGCTTGGTTTTCCACAAGGGCTTGCCTTGGTCTTGTTCTTTTTGGAAATAAATCAAAGCAACTCTAATGTCTTTGGACAAAGAGAGTGACAAAATGAAACTCCAAATTGATTATTCTGAAAGATATGGAAATAAAAGCTTTGTTTTATGAGACAAGGTCTCACTATATATATACCAGGCTGTCCCCTACCTCCTGGGTGCTAGGATTAAAGGTATGTGCCACCACACCCTGATACTGTGGTTTTGAGGCAGAGTTTTACTCTGTAGCCCAGGCTGGTCTTAGGCTACAAGACCAAACTCATTAAGAAGCCCAGGTTAGTCTTGAATTCATGGCCTCCTGGCAAAGCTGCCCAGGGATTGTGATTATAGACATGTGTCACTAGCTTCAGCCATTGTTCTAATGCTTTCTGTATTAAATGCTTTTTTCATCTTATTTTAACCTCCTTCTGCCTCAATTTTATCATCAATAATAGGATTAGAAATATATGGTTATATATAAGGAATTAATGAATATATTGAAAATAACTTTGAGAAGTACAAAGTCTCCTTAAAGATGCCAATTTATGTATAATAAAATAAAAAAGTATTATAAAAAGAGCACTGACAATATACTCATTAAATAAACCTAAGTGAAGAGGACACTTAAATAACTGCTCTATTGTTTTATAATCATATCAAAACCTAAAAGTAAGTATATATTAAGGAAACTCAAAACTGAGAAAAAGTATTCTAAACAGGGGACTTTTAAAAAGAATTCCATCTTCTGAGATAAGACATTTCCTAAAATGCAATTCTTACTCCAAGGTCAGCTACTCGGTGTTCAGCTAGAACTCAGCTTGAAGGTCACATAAGAGAAGGCAGAAAATGGCTGACCTCCAAGCTCCATGTGCACACCAAGCTGCAAACTCCACAAACAAAAGAGCACCGACTTTTTAAAACAAAGTTTATAGACTAATTTATTTTTATCAGTAAGGAAATTCCTCTGCCTCTAAACATCCATACACTCACATGTGTACGTGTGTGTATGTGTAAGATTGTTTGTATATAATCAAGTACTTCTAATCACTTACTATGCTCTGTATATGAAATTGAAACTTTTAAGGTATAAATTGTACACATTAAGAAAATATGTGTATTTATATTCCTTTATATATTAGGAAAGTAATATATGTATTGCTAGCAACAAATTGCTTTTGTGGTCACCATGGGAATACACCTTTGGCAAGCATTTCATGTAAATAAATTCACCATCAAGCAGAGTTTGCAATCATTAGAGTATTTCTTACAACTGTCTAGTTTCTGACTCGTGTACCCGAGCATGTTGCTTAAATCTGGTATAGGACGATAACCTATACCAGAGCTCACAGTAAGCCAACGACCAGAGGAGGTCTACTATAGCCCATCTGCTCCAAAAAGCTGTCGTCCATTTTTATGAGAATAAGAGTAACTTAAGGTTCTACTTGATGCCACTGAGCACTATGCACTTCATCAGCTAGTTTCTTCACCTCAACAGCTTGGAACCAAGACAGAAAGCTGCTGAGACTCTGGCTGGAGCATCCAGACATGAACAAGGGAGAAGCCAGCGCTGCCTAAACTCTGCTGCGCTCCGCACCGCTTACGTTACGCAGAGCAGTGAAACAGTCCCACTTCTTTATGCCAAACATGGAAAAATACCTTGTCAATGAAATGCACGAAGAACGGTGCCTCTCTAACACAGGGCTCCTCTCAGTGAGGCACAGCCACAGTAGGTATACTCACAAGAGGAACCGAGCAGCCGCCTGCGTGGAGTATCAGGGTAGTAATTAACCAGCACATACTGCTTCCTGCCTTTAATAGACTGATGGCACAGATGAGAGGAAGAGTTTCTGACCTAACAATCAGGAACTGACATAAGAAAGATTTTTTTAAAGTAAAACTATTGTGTTATAATAATGTTTATGAAGGCTCAAGAGCCTGCACCAGCAAGCAAACATCTCCTGAGGCGTGCAGACAGCTGAAGTCAAGTCTTCTTACCGTGTAGCCTCAGGCATACAGTTCAGGCTTACAAAAGAAGAGAACACATCACGAGCTGACTCCCCCACAACAGTCCTCCATAAAAGATAGTAAGCAATGGTCTGATAATGACCCTTCTGTGTCTGAGGAATCCGACACAGCTTCGTGTAAGCAAGCCTGTATTAGCAGAGCCGGTTTGCTGTGCTTCGTCAGTTCCTACACATCATACAGTGAGGCTCTGGGGCTCCAGGTAATCCTCACAATCTATGTTGCAGATACACAATTCGTTCATCTATGTCTTACAAGCAATTAAGGCATGAAATCTACCTCCAAATATGATACTATCTTGAGGAAGAGGGAACACCTGGAGGAAGAAAACCATCTCTGAGACAGGCATGTAGCTGAAGCTCAGATCCCCCACTTATGTCACACGCATTTGAAACACCCAAGAAGACACAAAAGTGTTTATTTTTGATGTGAAGATCAGGTACTAAAAACAAACAAAAAAAATAAACTAAAAAATGCCAAAGTATTCTTACATATCTAACTTATTGGAAAAAGAAATAGCAAATAAATAGGAATAATATTCATATATGTATATATGAATATATAAAAGACCTGTTTTTTTTCTCTCACCTCTCCCCATACCCGTTTCTGGTATTGAGTGTGTGTGTGGTGCACGTAGATTTGGGTGGGTGGAAGCCAGATGTCTACATAATGCCTCCACCTTATTTTTTGAGACAAGGTCTTTTACTGAATGCAGACTTTGCTAATTTGGCTATAGACCAATAAGCTCAAGGGATCCTCCTGTACCTGCATGCCCCTGCAAGGACGGGAGGGGAGGGGAGGGGAGGAGAGGAGAGAGGATGGGAGGGGAGGGGAGGAGAGGGGAGGAGAGGGGAGGAGAGGAGCCCACTGTCGGGAGGGAAGGACATGCAGACAAAGCCAAAGCACCAGAAAGCCTTCTGTCAGAGCTGTTTCTTTGCTGACCTACTGCAGGACCTGAGTAGTTACCCAACAGCATGCCTGCTATAGAGAAAATAATGTCACCAGCTCAACAGGAAAGAGATCAGCAGGGACTGCACTGTGGGGTGTGTTTATTAAATAATGGGGTACACTAGATTATCCACTTCACATGTACTTCTTTAGCTATTAGGACATTTGGATAAATATATGCTCAGTAGTAAAAGAAAACAACAGGCAGTGCTACTGGCCTGATTACAAGTGTCTGGCTCTCACTCAGCAGAGACCTGGGCCGTTACAATTTCCTTATTCCTATATTCCAGTGCCATCATCAATGAGATTAAGAACCCAACAAGAGCAAAGTCCACCTCCACATTCATGCCACAGGATTTTCAATCAAACTTTTAGGAAAGTATTTCACATCAAAATATAGAAGAAAAGATCAAGTATGATATAATTCATTACTTCTTATATTTTCATCTTAGCAAGAAAAAAAATTAGCAATCCAGGTATTTAAGGATTACATTCATGTCTCATGACAGTTTATAGCCAATGCAATAAAGTAAACTTCCACTTTCCATTTCCCTAATGTTAAAACGAGAAAGAGAGACTTGGGGGGAGGGCAGAAGAAAAGATGCTGCAGGTTTTCCTAGATATATAAAATACTATATGATAAATTATAATTAGATGAAAGATACAGAAAGAATGTGCGACAGACTGAACTATCTGAACATCGAAGGATGGAAGGAGAAATCAGTAATTTTCCAACAGTACTTTCCAAAGTAAAATAATGAGAAAGAGTTTTATATACACATGGGGAAAATGTAATTCTTATATTTTTTTTTAAAGGGAAGAGATGGGAGAGAAGTCCAGAGGGCCAGGAGAATGAACAGATAGATATATGTAACAATGGGAGGTGGGGAAGGGGGGTACTGGAAAGTCCCAGACGCCAAGGATGTGAGAGACTCCCAGGACCCAATGGGAATGACACTAGCGGAAATACCCAACAGAGGAGAGACAGAACCTGTAGAGACCATCTCCAGTAGATAGGCATGGCTCCCCGTTGAAGGGTGGGGCCACCCACCCACCTCAAAATCTTTAACCCAGAATTGTTCCTGTCTAAAGGAAATACAGGGACAAAGAGTAGAACAGAGACTGAAGAAAAAGCCAACCAGAAACCGCCCCACCTTGGGATCCATCCCATCCACACACCAAACCTGGACACTATTGCTGATGTCAAGATGTGCTTACGCACAAGAGCCTGGTACAGCTGTCCTCTGAGAGGCTCTGCCAGCACCTGACTAAGACAGATACAGATGCTCACAGCCAACCACTGGACTGAGCCCAGAGATAGGGGAAGGACCTAAGGAGCTGAAGGAGACTGCAACCCCAAAGGAAAAACAATAATATCAACTGACCGGCAAAGGGAAGAGGGGAGGCGTGTTGCAGAGGGGAGACCGGGAGGGGAACAGTATTTGAATGTAAATAAATATAATAATTAATTTAAAAAAGCACAATTCATCCTCTTTTAAAAATATTCCAGTCTCCTTTAATATTAATATAGTCTCTCTTTCTCCATCCTCCGTGTGTGTGTGTGTGTGTGTGTGTGTGTGTGTGTGTGTGTGTGTGTGTGTATGTGTGTGTGTGTATAACTTGTTCTCATCCCTACAAAAACATTGTTAACAATGATTTTCAACCATGGCTTGACATCTGATGTTTTTACTATATGTTATACTATTCAATCAAATGAGGGCATATCCTGAAGTATCATTAAATATTTTCTGTATGAAGTTCAGTGACACTGCCATGGCCACGCACAGTGACACTGTCATGGCCACGATAACATCAAGGCCTACAGAGAACAAGATCCACTTTTAAAGGTTTACTTTTCCTTTAACCTTAAACATAATTGTATCAACAGAAGAACAAATCCTTAGTCCTCTTGAGCCAAGACAGTTGGAGCCTTAAGAAACTCAGTCCTCAGCGGCCCCCTTGCCAGTCAGAAGGCACGCTGAGGCTGCTGAATACATTAGTTACTGGGGAGAACAGGATGAGCAAAGGCTGTGATCATCAGATGCCATGGCTAAAGGATTCCAAACCTCCTGCTATGTCTGATTAATAATTGCATATATGAATAGATCCGATTGTCTCTACTCACTAAAAATTTCTAATTTAGAAAAGCACTAACTAATTAACTGACAATTTTGTTAGGGCATAGCAACGGGAAATGAGAACAAAACATTCTGTTAGTAAATACTTACTTCCAACCATGTACTATAGTCTTTCTTTAAAAATAAATGACTTAGGCAGCTAGAGAGAGGAGGCTCAGTGATTAGAATCGCTTATTCTGGTGGGGAGGACCAACACCCATATGAGGTAGCTCATAACTGGCTGTGACTCCAGCTCCAAGGGATCTGACGCCCTCTTCTGGCCTTTGTCTACGTTTGAATGAAATGTCCCCCATAGTCTCAAGTATGTGAATGCTCGGTCCCCAGTTGGTGTTACTGTTTACGGAGGCTTAGGAAATGGCCTTGTTGGAAGAAGTATGTCACTGGGGGTGGGTTTTGGACATTTAAAGATTTATGCCACTTCCAATATTCTTTGTCTTTTCATCTCTCTGTCTCTGTCTATCTCTCTCTCTCTCTCTCTCTGCTTGCCGCTTTCACCCCATCATCATGAACTCTTACCTCAGGAACCGTATGCCCAGAATGAGCTGCTGCTTCCCTAAGTGGCTCTGCTTATGGTTTTATCACAGCAGCACGAATGTAATTCATACAGCACTTGCATACACATAGCAATATTTACGTGTAATTAAAAACATAATAAAAAATGTTTAAGAAATGGATTAGGAAGCAAATTACTGAGGAATTCCAATCACTTCTGTTTTCCCAGTTAATGTAGAACATTCTAAGAGACGTCAGATGGAAACTCTAAGAAGAATATATTGTCATTTATAGGAAAAGCAGATGGCTATAAATGGCTGCGCTTTTTTCATGTGGTCTAACATCTTGAACATTCAAAAATGCTTGTATAAACACTCTTGCTTATATAACCTGGAATTATTCAATACATTCTTCACCAAGAAGGACAAACATTTAAAAAAGAAACAAAAAATGAACAAAGAAACTTGGGAACATAGATCTAAACACTCCACAACTGACAAATTAATCACCCTGTGATTAATCTTAAGCCTACGTTTCAGAAGTTTGTTCCTTAATTACCATATAGGCCTTGACTTAAAACATACCAACAGGCAATCGTCACTTCCTATTTCACTTTCCCACTGGTTAGAAACAAGTGGTATAGCTATAGGGTGATAAGGAATAAACATCAGATGTGGTTTATGTTCTCTCAATGCACAGTATGCAGCCTGACATCAGCACCATGCTCTTGTATCCCAGCGCTCCCTCAACCTGCTGCACCTGCGCAGCGGACGTTATCCTGCCTCCTGCCTCCTGCCTCCCTCTGCACCTTCTTCAAGACTCCATCTGAGGCCTTGTACTCAGCAGCTACTCAAAATCACTGGCTTTATTCTTTCAAGATGAACTTACCCTTCGAAATGATACAACGTAGAATGTATCTCCCCTCCTGCGGATGGCTTCAAAGAAGCCTTGGTAGCTCCCAGGCGAAGCGTAATACACTTGCAGCTCACTCCCGGAATTCCTACTAGTGAGAAGATAGAAAATGCCATTAACATTCAAACACGATGGGTCTTCCCTATGCCTTCCATTCTAAGGTCACATCTGAATCTGAAGAACCTCTTTCAGCCAAAATGGTAGCATTTTAACAACCATATTTACTTTTTAATACTTTTTAGTTGGTGCATATTTATCAGTTGCCATGTGACGCTCTCCTACATTTGACTTATGCAAATGATGCGTTTTTATTGTTATTGTTATTTTGGGTGCTGGAAGATCAATGGGGTCTCAGATCTGCTACATTAATGTGCTTGGTTCACACAGCAAGTCAGAAAGGCTATGGCTACAAATCTGCCCCACTAAAGCTGGTCTCAGTCATGACTGGATTGCTTCCCACTCTGCTCTCCTTTTACCTTACACTGCCTTGATGATGTCATTTGAACTGCTGTGTACTGCCCTCTCTGGGATCTCTCAAAATCTCCTGTCCTGCTGTGCAGTACTAAGTCACACAGACAGGTCTGACATCTAGTTCCACCACTTAGTTCATGACTTAGGAGATTATTAAAAACAAAACAAAAACTTGACACCCCAGCCTTTCTCTATATAAAATATACTTTGAATTATTATGTAAACTTAAAGATAAGATTCATAAAAAGCACCCAGCCAGGGTAGATGAAGATAGCTTAGCAGGTAAAAACACCTGCTACAAGAGCCAAAACACAGAAAGTCCAGTTCAATCCCAGAATCCACATAAAAGAGCTGCATCAAAGGACACATGTGTAATCCAGCATGAGCAGGGCGATGTGACAGGCTGGGACAGAGGAGTCAGCTGGAAGCCCGAGGACCAGCTAGCTTAGAGTTCATGAAACAACAGAAAAAACCGTGACCCTGCACCAACAAGGTGGATGGGGAAAACTAACAAACAAACAAACAAAAAAAATCTAAAAAAAAAAAAAATCAAGAACAAGAAAGCAATGGGTACTTTGGGGTTGCAACAGAATTATGACAGAAAAGACTTCTGACTAACATCTGTACTTAGAGAGTTGAGAGAGGTGAGCTCTTGGCTGGGATTGCTAGCTGGTTATGCATGCTCATGTGAACTGATATAAAAGTCTTCAGGGGGGCATGAAAAGGAAGTGAGAGTTTTTACTCCACTGAGAGACAGTTCAAGCTCTCTGGTTAAGAGCTTCTGCATTTTCTTACCTGATGCTAGTGGTCTCTGTGTACTGGACAGCCATCAGCTGAGAATTTGAGCCCTGTTCCAGAGCACCCTAGAAGAGAGAAAGAAGTTTAGGAAATAACACAAAAAATTTCCAATACTGACTCATCCCTGGATTTGTTATTTAGAGTACTTTAGGCCATGCTGTAGGCTGCAACTATATCTTACACTGTCTTATAAAGACATTCCAGGTACCTCCCACAAAGTTTACAGAAAGACTGCCCAAGTTCAGTCTACCCACTGCAAGTTGTATGACCAAGCTGCACAAGTCATACAGGACATGTAACAACTTGTATTTGTCAAAAAATTATGTTACAGACAAATTCTTAAGAAATAAGAAAGACTCAGCCGGGTGGTGGTGGCGCATGCCTTTAATCCCAGCACTTGGGAGGCAGAGGCGGGTAGATTTCTGAGTTTGAGGCCAGCCTGGTCTACAGAGTGAGTTCTAGGACAGCCAGGGGTATACAGAGAAATCCTGTCTCAAAAAACAAACAAACAAAAAAAAAAAAAAACAAAGAAAAGAAAGAAAGAAAGACTCAAAATGAATAAAATTTCCACTATTCACCAAGTTACACACACATTCCTCACACCTAACATACCTACTGGTTGTACCTCACGAAAGGCATCTAACCCATGACTCTGTTGGCCAGAGAACAGTTTAGTATGGAACCACCAGTGGCCAGCCTATGTCACACTAGAAACCTCTATTTCACAAGGCTTTCACAAGGCTTGTTCTGTGTCTATTCTCTTATTTTCCTGAGAGTTTTGTGAGTTAATCCTTAGGAGAATTTTGTAAGGGAATCAGAATTCAAGAGTATTTTACTATTATGTTAGAAAATAACCTTGTTGTTAATTTACAACAGTAAGTATTTTTGATATATAAATACTAGTTTAATAAATCTCCTGGAATTTATTAATTATGATGTTCATACATCCATCTTTACATGAAGTACGACTTCAAAATTAGATATCTGGTTTCCTGTAAGAAGCTCAGGTTATGACTGGGAGGGAAGTTCTATAAAACAATAAGGTAGGATAAATGCTAAAATAGAAGCAGATACAAAATGCTTAAGGGGAAAAAGGAGAATAAGTTTTTTTGGTAAATGGAACCAGTGTGTGAAGATGACCATAAGGTTTCCAAATTTTGGTTCTACAACAAGGGCATATTATTGACATAAGCAAATATATCCACACATACCCATGACTGCCACAGTAGTCACTTAGTAGTCATCTCAGTCCTCAGATCAAAGACCATGCTATAGCAGTGACTGTATAAAGATAACCATATTTAACTGAATAATGGCCTCAAGCCCAGGAGTTGGAGGTTTTATTATAGTGTAGTTTTGTAAATGCTATAAATTACAATTGTTAGTCTCTTACTGTGCTTAACTTACAAATTACCCTTTATCATAGCTATATATGTTAGGGAAAAATAATATATTTTATAACTTTATATATTTTATAATTAAAAATGATATATTTTATAATTCTACTTGACCCTCCCTTTGCATTCTTATAAGCTATAAATTTCATAGCTGTTTTTATTCCTGCTTTAAAAATATAAAAATAAAAGTTACTGGGAGCGTTTTCTCTCTCTCTCTCTCTCTCTCTCTCTCTCTCTCTCTCTCTCTCTGAGTATGTGTCACACTTTATTTTTTATAGTCTGTTAGTTTTACTGGGATACTCATCTATGGTGCTGTTTTTGTCTCCTGCTAATATTGGTTTGTATGTGGCATCGTTTTCTTAGTCTAAAAAGCTTTGGAGTTTTCCCCTTTATAACAGGGTCATTTATACGGCCCAGGGTGGTCTCAAACAAATGACTCTCCTATTTCGGCCTCCTGAACTCATAGAAGTACACCACCACGTCTATCTAGAATTTCTTATTGTTCAGCCTCCTGAAACCAGTCCTTTCAAGTGAGGTCTACCTAAAGTGCCTTCGCTTTGCCTTAACCTTAGAAGGCATTTTTCACCCACCCTTGATCTCTCCTAATAGCACCAGTCTAAGGAGGGTAAGACTATGAAAGGGAACAAGTCAAATCAAAGACATGATACTCAAATAAAGCTAAAGAACGTTCAAAGAAATGCTAGTTTTCCAAACTTACAGAAAACTTTATAAGATTGACATATTTTATATCTAAAATAAATAATCAAGAGGGAAGAATGTGGAAATGGGGATGGGGGAGCTACAAAGCAGGAGCAGGTGCAGACCAAATGAATTCTTACATGCTTTACAGCCAACATCACATCACCAAGACAACTGCTCTCTTAGCTAGCCCAGAACTTCCTTTACTCAGACAAATACAGATTCTACCATGTTGTTCCTTTTTCGGTAATAGCTAAGATTCCTAGACTTCTAAACTATTATCTAAGCATTCAGTAGAGAGACATGAACCCAAAATAGCAGAGAAAGAGGCTGTAGTCTAAACTACAAATCTATAAATGATGGGCTAAACTTAGGACAACATTACTTCCCTTACATAAGAATTCTTTCAGGATTAGAGAAACACCATTTCACAGTTATGAAAAATAGGAATGAATCGTGTGACAAATTATAAAGACAAGGCAAAACCCTCCACTTAGGCCAAGAATTATTATCTGATTTTCACAAATTAGCTTTGTGAGATTATCTACTGGCAGTGACCTATTCCTGACTCTTGTGCTCTTCCTCTATACGGCCAAGAATAGAAGGCGGAAAACCACATTACTCGAACCTTCTGTCCCTGGGGCTGCGATCATTTAGAGTCTGCCAGTAAGGTAAACTTGCTCCAAATATGGAAGCAGAAGCCAAGCAGTGTCCCTTCCCTCTGGCTGAGGAGGTAGCTGATATATACGCACAATGCCAGGTACAGCCTCAAGGAGTATAACAACCAACAAAGCTGCCACAGCAGGCAAAGAAGGGGCTGGAGAGGAGGCCTAGAAAAGCACATTCTGGGTAACCAGACACAGACCCTCACAGGTCAGAACATGAGCGCAACTATGCAAACTCTACCTCTCTCATAGATTAGAAACAGTTGGCTAAAGCCTATGTTCCTTGATATCCTTTTAATATGCTTTTGAACATATTATGTACTGTTTCCAAATAAATAGTTAAGCTTGCTCTCCCATGCACATTTGTGTTCTCTCTCTCTCTCTCTCTCTCTCTCTCTCTCTCTCTCTCTCTCTCTCTTTCTCTCTCTCTCTCTCTCTCTCACACACACACACACACACACATTCTCTTCCCCCATCTCCTTCTCCACCCCTTAGCCTCCCCTGAGGCAGAGTCTCACTCTAGCCCTCCATCCCAAACTGGCCTGGAATTCACTATGTAGCCCAGGATAGCCTCAAATTCAGCCTCAGCTTCCTGGGTTCTGTGATTCCACATGCAAGTCACTGCCATGACCAGCTGGGATGCCTCTCCTCCTATCCTGACCTTTCTTTCTTTTTACGACAGAGTCTCACTATGCTACCCTGGCAGGCTTAGAACTTGTGTAGACTAGGCTTCAAACTCACAGAGATCTGCCTGCCTCTGCTTCTCCTGCCCTCCAAGAGCTAGGATGTAGGCCAAGTGCCACCATGTGAGCACCATCATGCTCAGCAAGATGTTTCTATTAGCACCTAAACCAAACATGTACAGCAGATGAAATTTTTCCCATCCACAAACCAAACCTCCTCCTTGACTCTTATTCTCTATCCCCATTCCTGGAGATTTCTCTACAATTACTGCTACTTTTCCATGATACTCTCCCACTTTAGGATCTCCAGTGAGTTGGGACGATAAGATTTAATAGTAACCGTCTTCACTGTACCATAGCCTGTCTGTTTGGCTGGGAGCCACACTGCCCTTTCCTGCCCTCCATCTTGCTGTCCAGCCACCTTCAATGGAGGCCTTTTGTGGCCCACACATGTGCAATGCCCTGCACTAGTTTATCTCTCTCTCTCCTCTTTAGTTTCACATTGGGAAGTAGCACCCAAAAATCAAACACCTAGCCTCAACTTCTCTCCTCCAGTCCAGCCGTGGATACAGGGTTCTCTACTGGACTTCTTCAACTAATTGTCTAAAACCCACATCTAACCCCTTGACTCCTGTCTCTTAACTCCTCCCCCAGTTTCTGACTCTATAATGGCATCAGTATTAGTCCAGCACCTAAGATACAAATTATCACCAGTTCCTTTTTATTTTATAGCAACAATTCCTTATCAGTTTTATTTTCAAATATATTTAGGTCTCCATTCCTTCCTACCCCTTCATATCTACCACAGTAGAATAGACCCAAAGATCTCCCATCTAGACCACTGGAATGCAGGTTACCTGACTAGCCTACACCCACCCCAACTCCCCATCAGTATGCTTTGTGTGGCAGCTAGAATGATCATTTTTGTTTCTTTTTCTTTTCTTTTCTTTTCTTTTTTTCATTTTGAGACAAGATCTCACTATATATTTCAGGCTAGCCTTGAACTCATAATCCTGCTCCCAAATTCTCTAATGAGCCCTACCAGTCCTAGCCAAAATGACCTTTCAAATATATAAATCAAGTCATTGCCCTCACCAAATAGAGGTGTCCTTCATGCCTAGAATGAAATCCAAAGTTCAGACCAGAGCCTGTGGCGTTCACTAAGCTCTCTCCTCCGCAGCCTTTCAGAGCTGACCGTCACAGCATCCCCACCTTTATTCAACTTCTTGAGCTTCTGGAAATATGCAAACTGTTCTTTCCTGGGGCTTTTTACATTTGCCAGTCCATGGCCTGGAAGCCATTTCATTGGGTTTCCCCCTAAAGCCTAGAGCTATGAAGAATCCATGTAAGAGATGAGTTGCTATCTCACCCAGCTACAAAGACACTGAGGCTGTTCTAACAGCCAGAGTTAATTACTTTGGTGCAATCCCCTGCTAGAGAGGGAGGAGAGAAGAGAGAGGGGAACAGGAGCACAGGAAGCAACACCATGCCTGTGTGAGCAGCAAGAGCTGCAGCATCAGAAGCAGCCACAGTGAGAAATAAATAAGGCTTAAGTTCCCAACTCTTCCAGGGAAGAAAGCAAGTCCCCTGGGAAGAGTCCCAGCGCCTGGACTACCACTTCTTCAGACACAAGCAGAACAGACCTGGAGAATGCGGGTTTTCTGTTGGCTATTAGTCATTCTTCTAGATTTGGTCCTTTCCACTTCATGTCTATGAACCCAGCCTCGAAGTTCATGGTTCAACCTAAAAAACAGAGTAATCAGATATATTTGATAGTAGTTAACTGGCTTATTCTTCTGTTGGAAATTAATTTAATTGTTCTATAGGACCCAAAAAGCAGCCCAACATATCTGATTATATTACAATGCTTTTTGATTTAATTTGAAAAAAAAGAAAACTAAGATATTTAATATCATTTTTTAATAAGATATGGATCATTATAAGGTAACCTCCTCAATCATAAGCTCAAAACTCAAAGAAATAAGGGAATATATGTCCAGAACAACACAGTCAGGTATCACCCCCCTAATATGAAAAAGGATGCTGTCTGCTGGGAATATTAAGTCCACAAGTCTAGCCTTACCCCTGAATTTTAACATTCACTTCATCCTTTCGTTCAAACAAGGCATACATAAGCAGGCAACCATTACATCAAAAGATCTATCACCGTGGCTACCTGGACAACTGGCAGGCTTACAGTTATCCACCAAGTAGGTCAGATTCTCTTGGTATCTCAGTAAAGGTGAAGAAAAGCTTTCCTAAATTCTGAAGCTTGCCATGGGGGCCCCGCAGTAGTTCCTGAACCAATCCACACCCTCACCTGAGAGACTCTGTCGTGTTAATCAGGGGCTGACATGGAGGCGGAGGGATATAAAGTAATGGTTCGTCACTTAGCACCATTAAGGCTTTGTCATTGGACACAGAATGATCATATCTGAAACAAACACACACAGAAATCATTTCCTTGTCTCATAAATTTTATAAAGCTTACTACTGTCCATTTTCATTAAAATAAACGTATACCGAATTGAACATGTTGCAAGATTGAAACGAACATAACGGAAAGAATCAAGTGTAAACCATCTGGTGGACCGTCATTCTCTCAGTTTCTAAGAGATGACAAAGTAATTCACATTTGCTTAGCTACTATTTACTGGGCAGCTCATGCTGTGTGTGAATTCAATAAACTTCCGCACTACTGGAGTAGAGGAGAAATTAAGGGAAAGAGTTAGCAGCTGACAGGAGAAACACAATTGTTATATGACAAGGCCTACAGGTTTGTGGTCACTTGCCATTCTGTGACTACAAAACTCAACAGTCTTTCCAAGAAAGGTTGTGTGAAGTGGGGGTAGAGGAAAACCTAAAATATTTGGCAGGAGAAAAGTGACAAAGTTGAAAACCTGAATAAAAATTTTAGAATCATGGATGACCTTGAATTACTAACAAAACCCTAAATGACAATGACTAGTTGCTCATTAACTTTAAAAAAGTACACGTTTGTACCTATGTTACTGCTTTATGTCACATGCTTCATATCTGGAGTATGAGTTGAAAATCAGAATGTAAACAAGGCCAATTACTACTGGTTATATCCTTCAGTCTGTATCTTAATCTATCTCACTAAGAAATCTTAGATCTGTTTTGTAATTTTTTTGTATAAGACACTATGAATTTATAAATTGGATATACTAAAATACAAAAAAAAATCTAAAAATTTGAACATGGTAAGCTTCATGCTTTTCACTTATTCATTTAATACTTACAGAATACCACCTATGTGCTGGGTAACCCAAGATAGAGGCTGATTGCTACAAAAGAAACAAAGGACTCAAATAGCAAAATATGGCAGTATATCTACTTCAGAAAAAAATTAGAAAAGGATCATATAAGCCAAGGCTAAATGATAAGAAGAAACCAGCTGCACAGAAACTAGGGGAAGAGTATATGAGACAAAAGCAAGGGAGAAAAAAGCAGACTCAAAAGACTACTGAAGAGCTGTGGGCATGTGGGCCAGACAGCAGAGGAGTCAGGAAGACAGAGACGGGGTCATAATTAGGACTTGCTGAATAAAAGGGGAGTTACTGAGAGTTAGATACCCCAACTTATCCTTAAGCCTTAAAGTTGTACCAAACACAAATATTAGTTAAATACAGAAAGGAAAAAAGTCAGAGAGGACTGGATATGTGAGCATGTGTATGACAAATCCAGGAATGGAATTTGAGAATCCCCCATGTGTACGCATATGGAGGCTATAGTACTGATGAGTCACTTTAGCAGGAGATAAACAGTTCACAGCTTTAACGCTTGGGATCTGGACAAAGGAGACGCTTACAAGGAAAATCAGAAAGGAAGAAGGAAGACTGGGTGGGCGTGATAATGGGAGGTAAAAAGCAAAAACTTTATGATTGTCTCAAAAGATGAAGAAAAAGCACTTAATAAAACTCAACATCATATCTTGAAGAAAAAAATGGAAAAGAAAAGAAAATTAGGTATAAAAGAAAGTCATCTCAACACTATAAAACTAACATATGACAGCTCAGCCAACATCATACTGAATGAAAAAGCCGAAATGTTTTTCCTTTAAGCCCGGGAGCAAAACAAAGATTTCTATTTTCAGTAATACAAGTCCTTTGGAGAGCTAGGAACACAACTACTTCATTTCGAAGGAATCAAACTCATGTCAAAAAGACATCTGTCTGCATGCCCATGTTTACTGCAAGTCCAGTCACAATGGTCAAGACATGAAAACTAGCCTAACTGATGATGACTAAAGAAAGCAGACACTGACATGCCGTTTTCACCGACATGGACAGAGTTACAGGACGATGCATTAGGGAAACAAGGAGGACACACAAAAAGAACCATATTTTCTCTGTTAGATGTGCAAGTTAAAAACCTGCCACCACAGGGTTTTATTTGGGGGGGACAGTGGGAGGCGGTAAAGGGAGGGTTGTTCTGTTTTCTATACAATCATGCATATCATGTATGCAAAAGGTATTGGGGAGAGAGGAGGGATGTGCAAGGAGAGTCCTTAACAGTGCCAGAGAGACTGGAGAAGAGGGATTACACTAAGTGCTCTGAAGCACAGCACATAGATAAATATGCTAAACCATAGTAACAGTGAAGAAACGAAGACAGTACATGTATTTCAATATATGTATATGTCAATGCAAACAAACTGATTATATATATAATCACCTCTCAACAAATGAGGGTGGGGCTGGGAGAAGGGGGTGCTGTGATTCAGATGTAAAGTAAATAAATAAATCAATGAAAAAAATCCTAAGCTGGGAACTCTTTCAAAATAAACTTATTCTTAAAATTGGCCATAAAAATAAAATAAATTAATGGCATTACTAGTTCCCTGGCTCCACTAGCCAAAGCCCATGTGACCAATTAACATGTAAAGTGATACAAGGTAAGACCTCTCTCTCCAGTTCATTAAATCAATACGACCAGCAGGCGGTCCCACCTGTAACTGTTTTGCTGGTTGTCACCATCTGATGTGTCTTTAACTTCTTTCGCTGAAAATTCTAAGAGATGCCTCCTTTGATTGGCAGGGTTCACACTAGGTTTCACTCTCCTGGAATCTTGCTCCAGCATGCTGAAAAACAAACCAACACCAAGAACAAAGTGAAGCGGTTGAAATGAAAATGGCGCTCCTGTACGCTACATGTAGCTAGAAAACAAGCAATACTGGCCTTATCGATCCACACATACAGCAAAAAACTAAGGCCTAGAAATACGGCCAAACATTGATGTCCTTAAGTACTCTAGGCCTGGTGTCCTGTACATAGCGAACAATTTCAAAATAATTTTGGTAAGTATGAAAGCACATATTTATAAACTGACTAAACAAAAGCAGTGTTTAGACAGGTGGTGGTGGTGCACGCCTTTAATCCCAGCACTTGGGAGGCAGAGGCAGGCAGATTTCTTTCTGAGTTCTAGGACAACAGAACTCTACCTGAGTTCTACAGAGTGAGTTCCCGGACAGCCAGGGATACAGAGAAACCCTATCTCGAAAAACAAACAAACAAGCAAACAAACAAGCACTGTTTTACCTCCTTTTAAAAACCCTACAATTACATCATATAAATTGCTGTGGTTTATATTCAAATGCTTCCCAAAGACTTAGATGCTGAAGGCCTGGGTCCCTCGGGAGGTGGTGAAACTTTATGAGGTAGAACCTAGCAGACGAAGTCAGAACATTGAGTATGTTTTTGAAGGGCATACTGGGATCCTAGGCCCTCCTCTGCCCCTCTCTTCCACTTCCCAGCAACTGTGAGATAACCAGATTCCTTCACATAACAGTTCCTGATAATGTACTGTGTGTACAAGTCCGAAGCAACTGAGCGCAGGGGCCGTACACTGCAACCTCTGAAGTCAAGAGCCAAATAAACCTTTTTGCTTCTTAAATTGAGCCAAATAAACCTTTCTGCTTCTTAAATTGCTTATCTTGGATATTTACCACCCTAACAGAAAACTACCATGTATGAATAGAAACTCAAAAAAGTACATATAAATAAAATTTAAACTCAGATAACTGAGGTAGAAAATCCATCCCAATGTGGCAAACTGATGTTTTCAATGGGCAAATACTTCAGATGAAATAGGAGCTGTTCTCTGTCAGTAGTCACGTACACTATTAGCCTTGCCACAACACAAGGAGGCAAGCAGACACACAGACAACGTCGTGCTAAGTATAATAGTTTAAACTCATTAATCGTGTGCTTTGAAATCTGGCTTATTGATACCATTTTGAATGCATGTCTAATTTTATAAAGCTACATCCATAACTCACAGTAGTCATGATCCTGATTCAACACAAAGGGAACTCCCTGGGGAAGCGTAAAGACTATCTGGAGAATGAAGGAGAAGCAGGAAGGAAGGTGAAAAGGGCCGCCTGAGGCCCCACAGCCTAAAAGTGAGTGCTTTGGGGGTACAGTGGTTTATCTCCAAATACGGGTGCCCAGGGTGATGAAAACTGGAGGCAGATAGACTTCTCTAGAGTCCTTTCCTGACTTCTTATTCTTTCAGTTCTCCCAGCAGCACTGCTATGACCTGATCACTGGCTGGAAATGCAAATCCTGGTTTGAAGAAACCCTGGGCCGCTTGTCTACAAGCCAGTGTTTCAACAGGCTGTCCTGAAGACTGCCAGTGATTGAGAACCTCCATGCGTGCTTCTCACAGCCCCTTCCCTAGGAGAGTTACTTCACAGTGGATCCAGATGAAGTAGACAAGTCAGAGGCCTGGGCAGTTACGCCTGAGGACACAGACACAGAAGAATGTCACCAAAGTGGCAAAATTGTGGCTTGTTCTTTTTTGGGGGGGTGGAAGGGGGGAAGTATTGGTTCAGCATTGTTAATCTATTGAAAATCTAAAGAGTCCACAGATCACCATCCTTCAATCGCCTTTCCATCATTACGAGACCTGGCACTTCATGCCACGAGTTATGGCTACTGACAACTATCACCAGCAAATATATTGAGCTCATTTAAGAAGTTCTGTCTGTTTCACCTGTAACAAAGCTGTGTGACACCTATTTAGCTACTACATTTACTAGAAAATAAATGTGCCATTGACATGACCGCGGCACCGTTTTCCTCTGTTGGTGATGACTTTGATGTTGTAATAGCGTGTCCCCACAACCATCACCACAGCCACTTTGGGGACTTATACCTTTGTTTTAACCAAAGAGTTTAAATCTCACTTAGCACATGTCACTACACTTCATTATAAAGAGGCAGATACTACTCGAAGCAAGGGACTCAGTGATGGCTAGCAACTGGGATTTAAGTGAGCTAGGCCACGAGCTTACTGTCCACCCACTAGTCTGATAAGAAGTGTATTAAGACAGTCACTGTTAGCCAGGCTTCAGTGGCGCACACCTTCAGTCCCAGCACTCGGGAGGCAGAGGCAGGCAGATTTCTGATTTCAAGGGCAGCCTGGTCTATAGAGCAAGTTCCAGGACAGCCAGGGCTACACAGAGAAACCCTGTCTTGAAAAAACAACAACAAAAAATAATAAATAAATAAATAAATAAATAAATAAATAAGATCACCATCTTCCTCTTTTTGCTTTTAATGCTTAAAGTGAAATTTGTAAAAAGAATACTTGAACTCTGAAATAACTGGGAAAAAATAAGTTTAGCTACAAGAATAAATTCATATTTATAGTTTCCTTGTATCTATTAGTATTTAAAAGAATTTCATTCCACTGCCAATTTTCAGGATTGTCTAAGAATAATTGTCCTATTACAAATATCAAGAGGAATTTGGCAGCTCTTGAAGTGTCCAAGCATACAAAAGGGTATGAGAAAATTACTGTTGATATGAACTTTTAAATTCTTGGCCTGAATATTTTTGTAATATTGAGAAAAAAATTAAATTTCTAAGAACACAAAAGGATGAGTCAGGCACAACTAGGACACTCAGTAGGTGAGTGTGTGTCTGCTGCCTTTCTAACATGAATGAGTGAGTGTGCACCTGCTGCCTTTCTAACTTAGGAGAGTGTGCACCTGCTGCCTTTCTAACTTAGGTCAGTGAGTGTGTATCCACTGACTTTCTGTCTCTGAATATTGATAAAGCAGTTAACTAAACTTTAAAAATCTATTTTTATTTTATCTGTTTTTATGTTTTGCTTGCATGTATGTCTTTGCACATACCATGCGCATACAGCCAGTCCCTTAGAAGCCAGAAGAGGAGGATGAACACCCTGGAACTGGAGTTACAGATAGCTGTGAGCTCTTGTGGGTGCCAGGTACCGAATCTGGGTCCTCTGCAAGAGCAGAAAGTGCTTTTAACCCCTGAGCCAACTCTGCAGCTCCTAACTGAACTCTTTACAGTTCAGTTAAGCCAGGTTCTTTCCATAGTTTAAAATAAACTAGCAAATATTAAAGAAGCACGGGTCTCTATGATCTATGACTACAATCAACCCAGTATATACTGAGTCACAATAGCTAATCCACAGATAATAACAAGAGTGAACAAGAGCCTCGCTCATGTTTGGGTCAATGCTGCTGAAAGCATAGATTAACAGAATGTGAATGGCTTCAATTTGCCCCAAAGTTTGAAAGAAGCATTGCCATTGTTACTTCCCTCTTTCCTCTGTGAAGTTCTGTTTTAGATTATTAGTGAGGCCACTTAGTCATTAAGACTTCAGCTATGCCATCTTCACACCAAGTGGCTGAACATAAAATGGCGCAGACCCAAGTGTGCCCTGGGCATGCCTGATTAAGGTACAAGCGGATCACTTTTAAATTGAAGCCATCTCCACAGGTAAGAGTAACACTGTTTCTCATCACCCCAAACCAGCTGCCATTGCTCTGAGACCCACACATGAAAAGCTGAGTGACTTTCAGCTGGGGAAGATCAAGGAGACCTTGGGGTCGAATGTGGGAAACTGGAAAGAGCACAGACACTGAAGGCAGGCGATCTGGATTCAAGATGTGACTCAAACGCCTGCCTTAGTTAAGTTCTTTAAGCCTAAACTCCTCACGGTAAATTTATGAAAAATAGCAAATTTGTCACAGAGCTCTTCTGAGAGTCACATGAGATGGCAATGTGGACTTATTCTATAAAGCCTGAGGATGCCACAGGGCACTTAATGACACAGCTGTCTTCCTGCGTGCCCAGTTCATGTACTCACAGCATAGCAACTGCAGTGACCTTTTAAAAATCTAGGCCAGACTGTTATGCCTCTCCACAACTCAAATCCTTTAGATGGCTCCCCTTTTCTAGCATGATAAAAAGCCCAGCTATTTATCTGACCCTCCCTTCCATTTTGCCGCCATGTTCTTTCTCAGCTCTCCTGTCCTGTTCACTTAGCGCACCCACACTCCATACTGACCCTTGAGAATGAACCGCACACTTCCCACACCAGGGCCTTTGCAGTGCTCTTCCCCAGCTAGCCAGACAGCTAGCCTCAGCTCCTTCAAACCTTCGCTCACACATCTGATAAACAGCAGTCACTACTTAAAGCGACACGGCAGTCAACAACCCCTAGACACTTGTCAAACCATTTACCCTGCCATACTTTATTCTGTTCAAAGAACTTACAACTTGACTGTTTTACTTGTTAGATGTATTTTCTCTTAATATAGCACAAACTGAAAGGTATAAAAATCTCTGTGCTGTTGTGGGTCAGTGGCCAGCATATGGAGACACTTCTGGATTTCGTTTTTATTTTAAATAAAAAATAACTGAGCCTTATGGATATTTCACGTCTTCACTTTGCTGTTACACTTACATCAACCAATCGACTCATAAGACAGACACTTTCCTGTTTCGCAGCCTTGCCTCAGCGTCAGAAGGGCAGAGCGGCTGAACAGATGCACACTGCTTCGCAGCGAGGGCTTGCCTGCCTGTAAGCCTTTGCTTTGTGAGTAAGTTCCGGCTCAGCCAACCACTCTGTTTTCAGCTTCCTCACCTGTAAACCGGTCACACTAACATCGCCTAAGGCGGGAGGAGGAAACAAGGAAGTAATGCACGGGGAAATCAGATTACCATCTGGTGCTTTGGATTCGATAACTGATGGCATAACACAAAAATCAAAACTAGCTACTTTCACCAACAAAGCGTTAATAATATCAACACATAGCCCACCTAGACTGTTCTGAGATCTTTGTCTTCACCTTCAAATATTTTCTTTTCTTCCAATTGACTTATTTCTATTTCTTATTTTTTATTTTTTATTTTCTATTTCTTATTTCTTATTTTTTCTAATTTTATTTTAAAAGGTGAAAGGAGGAAGGGACAGAAGGAAGGGAGAGAAGAAGGACTGCTTTAATGAGAATTCTGGTAAAGCACTGACACAAAAAGCCACATAAACTGTGTTGACTACGTATACGTTCCCTAACTGTAGCTCATTCAGGGTCACATTGTGATAAACAGATCATAAATGCTGCTTATACTCAGAAAACTGGATATCAAAAAGTCTAAGTGTGCAGCACATATTCATAATTCATGTAGACATTAGCAATTAAGAATAATCTGCAGAATGACCCCTAAAATACTTACTGAAATGACAAAATAATTCAAATCTGGAGACAAAAATGGCATTGATGATAAACTTCCTAGAAGCCTAAGTGATAGATAATAATATAACTACATTTGTATGTTCACAGATCAAGTTTCATATGATTCCTAGTTCTGCACTCAGTACAAAGCTGAGCCATTTACTCCTTCACTATGCACGATCTGCAGTTGACAAAGCATGATCTTATCTGCATATGCTAAGTAACGCAACATTAATTATAGCTCTTTTGGACAAACAATTCACTGCTCCGTATCTTACATTTACATAGTAATCTGGAGAAAACAGCAGTGCTCTGACCTTACACACGGACATGAGCTTTCTCCGGCCTAGCTTCTCACTGACCCCCTCTTGGAGAGGAAATGGCACAAGTTACCATTTTAGCTTGAAAAGCGATGTCCTTCCAGGGATATATCTACTCCAGGTAAAGAAGAAAGCTAGGTGTGGATTCAATGTCTGAGTTCAATTAGCCTTTGTTTCACTAAAACTGAGCTCTAAAGAAGGTGGCCAAGTGATTTGTGAGAAAGCCACTGGCATGCTCCTCGGCAGCACACTCTCCACAGTTCATGTGAAAGCACAGAGCAGAGAAAACCATCAGCAGGATTTTCCATGCCTTCAAAATCCAGTACTGCACAAGACCGACTTGGAGCCATCTAAATCAAAGACTGACATCTATCTACACAGGCGGAAAGAAAACAGAACCAAGCCATTACCTTGCACAGACATCTTGACAATCATGAATAAATTAAACTATCTAGAAGAGAGTCTGGTGCTGGCTCTCCAAGCCTGACTCAGTAACACCTGGTACTTAGATAGATTTTTATATGTACTTGAGATGCTTACGTGTCATTTTGATAAATGTGGAACATACTTTTAGCCAAGAGCTTGAATTAGATTACATTTAAGAATCTGGCTCAACAAACCCATCTATACTTGGTGGTTTGAATTCTGACATCTAAGTTACACAGTGTCTTTTAACATTCAGCCAAATGGTGATATCATACAGCCAAATGTGCTCGACAATCAAACAGGGGGCACAATTGGAACCAGATTTGGGGACAAGCTCATCTCAGGATGTGAAGCTAGAATTGTTCCTGCAAAACAATGAAAAGCTGACAACCTCAAAAATGCTGGAACTGAGACCTTTGCTTTAACCAGTTCCTGACTCACACTTGATACATACGCTCTATGGTCGCCTCTCCCTTAAAGTGCTGTCTCATGCAAAAGCACAGAGTAGCCAGCTGGGCCGTTCATGGCATGCTTTAGTCTAACTCCTGCATGTCTGACGTCTCAAACTCCAGATTTCAGACCTAGCCAGGGCCTATCACCTAACCCAGAACAGGAGAGGAAAAAGAAACCCTCTTCCCCCAACACTTGTTGATGCTTTTAAACAACGCAGCATTTACAGTGTCCTTGAGCTAGGAATTTACCACTTGCAGAAAGGGTGACTTAGTGGCTTTTAAAATGAAAGGGGAAACAACACATAGATCTATAAACTGCAGCCCAGCCTCCAGGAAGAAGCTGCTTCCCCAGGGATATGACCGGGCTCTTGTGCTCAGAACAGGAGCTTACGAAGTCTGAGTACATAGGACAAGCTCATAAATAGGGAGGTGTCTAAAGATTTACTACACACAGTGAGGCTCTTCTCCTTGAGGTTTGTCTGCTATTAATAAGGCATCATGAGGCTTCTTTAGGCCGCTGTTTGCTTTTTCCCTCTGTAGCTGTGAATTTTTCTATAGCCTCACAGTTTCTTTTAACATCATAAGATTCAATTTGCTTTTTCTTCACTCTAGTTAACAAAATTTGCCTCCTAAAGACAAAAGTCCAGTCTAGGAGCAATGGCTCGGTGGATAAAGTACTTCCTGTGCAATTGTAAGGACATGAGTTCAAGTCCCCAGAAGCCACGTAAAGCCAGGTATGGCAGCACACATCTATAGTGCCAGCACTCAGAAGGCAAGATGAACAGCAGAGACAGGGCAATCTTCAGAGCTCACGAGTCACCTTGCCTGGTGCACACAGCGGTCAACAGCAAAGTGACCCTCCCTCAAACAAGGTGGAGTGGAGGCCCACACCTGAGGTTGTTCTCTGCGATGACCTGTGGCACCTGCGTGCCCCACCACCACACAGTCATTCCATTTTCACAAGTTCAACTCCATCACAGAATGTATTTTTTATTGCCTAGTTTCTTCCCCTTTAATACCTTTTGAAATGAAATAGTCAAGATTGTATTTTGTGGCTTCTTATTCTAAAACTTTAAAAGTTTAACTTAACAAGTCTAGATATGGTATCTCTACCTATCTCCCCAAACCAAAATAAACGGAGCACTTTCAGTTTGATCCTATCACTTCCAATGTATCAGTAATTATTTCCATCTTGATTTGCTTTAATCCAACAAACCAGGCATTGTTTCAAGTTCATTTTGCCAGCTTTAAAAAAAAAAAAAAAAACTTCACTCAACTTTTATTTTTGGTTGTTAGCTAACCATTTCTATGTCTAAATCTTATTGAGGTCATTTTCTTTCTTCATCAAATCCACCTTCAGCGATTTTTAATGAGGGTCTGCTAATAGGAAGCCCTCCCCAGCTGTGCGTCTTCAGACAGCCCTGTACTACTGTCATATTTAAAAGGTGTTTTTATCAGGAGAGCCACTAGGTTGAATTCTTTCTCTTCAGCTTTCAGGACAGTATTCTACTGACTTCTAGTGCCTTGACACTGCTGAGAAGTCAGCTACTAGTGTGATACAAATGATCTTGTGAGTAAGCAATCTTGCTTGTGTCTTGGGTGTTCTGGAAATCTTCTGTTTGCCTCTGCTGTTCTATGGTCTTGCTGTCAGGTTTCTATGCATGGATATCTTTTTATTTGGTTCATATCTTTCCCCTGAACTTATCTAAGCCTATTAAGCCCAAGTATTGCTGTCTTCCATCAGTTCTGGGATGTTTCTAGTTTATTGTCCTCAAATGTTGCCTTTCCCATTTTTCCTTAGTCCTTTGGGCTCCACTGTGATGGAAACTGGCGCTTCTCTTTCTATGCCATCCTCTTCTCTGTTGCCTTCTCTCCTTAAATATCACGCATTTGTTTTGTTTGTTTGGGTTTGTTTGTTTAAATTAACATCTCAGTTATACACATGCTGGAAGGGACACCAGGGGATGGAAGGCGACTAGTGGAAGTGGAAGTGGGAGTACGTGATCGAAGTATATGATACACTTCAAAATGGAAACCTCTCTGGAAGTAATTTCAGACTTACAAAGAGTTTCATGGCTCACATATTTATTCCTCCAGTGTTCCCTCAGTGCCATGCTTAAGCAATGGGAGTACAGGCAGCAGACAACTGACTGGCTTGAAGCCACTGATGTTACTCTTGGGCCCGCCCTGCAGTCCTCGTCCCCATACTGTCCTGTTCATTCCATTTTCTGCTCCAGCTCCAGGTGCTACATAGCTTGCTTGTGTTGCTTTCGCCTTCATTCTCGGATTGATCTTGCCTTTCCTTGGCTTTCATGATCTTGATATTTTTAAAGATTCAGGTTATTTTTGTACAGTGCCCCTTATTTGGACTTCACCTTTTTAAATTATGATTAACTTCAGAGAAAAGCATTCGAGGGCAACTATTTCCCAAAAGTAGTCTCTCAGTGAATCTGGCCAGCAAGTCCCTGGGATCCACTAGATCTGCTAGTCTCTGCCCACTGCCTAAACTGGCTATTAAATAGTACTGAGGACCCAAACTCAGGTCCAAAAGTAGTTACTGTGAAATCTACCCACTGAGCCATCTTTCCAGTCATTGAGTTGGTTTAAGTTAGTTGATGTTTTCCTCATTTTAGCATATGTTTAGTTTTCTCCAAAGTGTTCTAATCAACTTTATCTTTCATTACTTTTGTGTATTTGGATTTCTTCTTTTATCTAAAACATTTTATCTTCTGTAAGTGACAGTTCAAGTAGCCATAATGCCAGTCTGATTCTGTAGACTGATCTTTGAAACAGGATCTCATGTAGCCCATGGTGTTCTCAAACTTCCTATATAGCTAAGGATTACTTTGAACTTCTAATCCTCCTGCCTCTATCTCCCAAATGCTAGGATTATAGGAGTGTGGTTTATGCAGCAAGGCTGTGGGTATGCTAGGTAAAGCCCCTACCAACTGAGCTATATGCCTAGTCTACTCATTCTTCTTTTCATTTATACTCTTGCTAAGATGTCAGGGTTGCCCTTGAACTCATTCTGTAGAGCTCAAACAGGCTAGGAATTTGTAATCTTCCTGCCTCACCTTCCTGAGTAGCTAGATTACAGTCTTATACCACCAGGCCTGGCTCAAATAGGTTAGCCATTTCCTGCAGCCTAGAGTCTCTATTTTTCTAGACCACCCAGAGTTGGCCAACTCCTTGAATCTCATGCCAAAAACAGCTAGATCTATTCTTCACCATCCATAAAATATCAATAAGGTTAGAAAAATTAATTCAGTTAAATTTGTTTATTTTCTTTTTCTGTGTGATGACTATATGGTAACCCAAAACTCTTCAACAGAGTCTGTTTTGTTACACATTACCTTTCACAAATTCTTTTACTTTAGATGTAAAGTATATTTATATTTTATCATCAAAGCTTTCAGGGAATATTTCTTAAGGTATGTGTGGCAAATTGTTCTTTTTTTTTCACATGGGCCCATAACAGTAAGTCACAAAATGATTTCTGCATTGTACATCTGAAACATTATAATTAACTCATCAAAAATAGTTGAAGTTCCTAAATTTAAAATCCTTTAGAAAACTCTAATTAAACTATTCATTTGTTTGGCCAATTTTAATTCAGTTGTATTCAAGAAAATTTAGATAGAGCTCACAATCTGCACCAATTAAAACATAATAGTAATTACTTAAGGTTTCTCAGGCTGGTGAGATGGCTCAGTAGGTTAAGAGCACTGTCTGCTCTTCCAAAGGTCCAGAGTTCAAATTCCAGCAATCACATGGTGGCTCACAACCACCCGTAATGAGATCTGACGCCCTCTTCTGGTATGTCTGAAGACAGCTACAGTGTACTTACATATAATAAATAAATCTTTTTTAAAAAAATTTTTTAAAAAAAGCTCTGCCTGCCCTTCCCTTCCTGTTTCCCTTCCCTCCTTCCCTCCCCTCTCAAAAAAGAAAAAAGGTTTCTCATTATTGTCATTTTTAAAGGGGGATTCTTATATACTTTTTAAAGATTTATTTATTTTATGTGTATGGATGTCTTGTTGCCATGTTGTCTGTGCAGCAGGTGTGTGCCTCACAGCTGAGTGGGATCCTCTGGAACTGGAGTTATGGACCACCGTGTGAGTGTGGGGGGTCAAGTCCAGGTCCTCTATAGGAACAAGGATTCTTACTCACTGAGCCATCTCTGGAGCCCAGTTGCTTAATTTTTTGGTTATTTGTTTTTTGTTTTTGTTTTTAAGATCAGAGAGAGAGAGAGAAAGACAGAAAGACAGAGAGACAGAGACAGACAGACAGACTGCGTATGTTTTACTGGGTGTTCAGTAACTATCTTGGAGGTGGAATTGATAAGAGACATCTGGGAACTTCTCCTCCAGCAGACTTCCTCCAGCAGGTGAAGATATATAAACAACGGGGCCAATCAAAAGGCACTCTTGAATAACACAAATCTTGATTCTCAACATCTGGTTATGCGACAGGTTTTAGTCTTGGAGCCCCGTTGTTCTCCGGGCTTTGATGTGTACTGCGTATGCCAACCTTGTCTAGAAGAAATAGCTCTCTGCTTTTATGAGTTTTGCAGCCAGTTTGTCTTTTCTCCTCCTTGGTAACATCCCAAGTTGTTGAGAACCTTCTGTTTCCTCAAATCTTCCAGCTCTTCTTTCTTTTACTTGTCTTCAATGTAAGCTTTTAAACATATTTCAAAACTTTAAAAGTTCTTAATATTCCCACAACCCGGTGTTGTGTTCCCTCAGCTTACAGAGAAAGACAGATCTTAGCTGGTTGCCCTTCAGGATTTTCAAACATCTTAACTCTCTCCCGTTCTTAATTCCCCTTTTTCCAGCTCAGCCATTTAATTCTTTTCTGAACACAAATCTTTTCTTGCTGAGAAGGGACCACTGTCTCTTCATTTTATAGTGGATCCGTCTACAGTGGAAGTGAGATTCACCCGATGGCTGTGAAAGTCACTGACTCATTTAAAACTTCTGCTCCAAATGTCTGTTGTCTCAAATGGACACTCACAGAATGCTTCCTCCGACCCCATCCTTACTTCTTACAGCACAGCCTAATCTTCACTTGTGTACTGAATGCTAGGCACAAGGCCTCCCAGGATTGATTCGTTGCTTGTTCATTTAGGAATATGAATGGGATTTTAGAAGAAATATATTTGGTGTCTTCTTCCTGAGTTCTCAGAACAGAAATCTTAAAACTCTTGAGATGTCCTGAGTTATGAAGTTGAGCAAATACCTTTATAAAAATTAAAAAAAAAAAACCTTCCAGCCAGCCATATCTGAGCCTATGGAAATGAGATCAGAAGCAGACTGCGAGGAAAGCTAAGCAGTGATTAGTGACCTGGAGTTCCAGTTTCATCCCCCACCTCCAAGGACTGGAAAGAGGCTGACACTGAGTTCAGTCACCAAAGGCTGGGTGTCTAATCATCAGAGCAGTCTACTGAAGCCTCCATAAAACTCCAACCAGTAGGAGAAGTAGCGTGGCAAGCACAAGAAGATGCTGGGAGGAGAATCAACCTCAGGTTGCATGAAGTTTCTCATGGCTCCACAAGAGCTTAGTTTTATGCAGCTCTCCTATTTGGTCTACCCCATGAAACCCATAAGAGTTGTTTTTAAATAGCAGTATGAGTTTTGTAAGCCACTCAAACAAATTACTAGAGAATGTACAATTTATAGCTGGTCTGCATAAATAAGTCACAAACCAAAACTGTAGCTGATGACTGAGATAAGAAATGGTTTTCGCCCTTAAGCCTGCAGAGCCTGTGTAAATGCTTAGTAGTCTGTGAATTGAACTCAACTATAGGTGTGCCAGCTGATGGCCAGAGAATTAAGAAAACCCATACACTTGATGAAAGAAATGAGTGTAAAGAAAATGAGATTTTATTCTTTTTAAATGCCTTCATCATTCATGGTATCTTTATCGTTCCTCCTCCTGCTACAGTGTTGACATTTCTGCTTCTCCTACTAGACTGTCCTTTGGTTCAGGCCTGCATCCCTAACTCCCTGCTCAGCACCTGCAAACAATAAGTGCCCATAAGTATTGGCTTATGTGCAGCCTAACAGAAGAGCATGACTGCATAGACTTGTAAGATGTGAGGGGCTGAAAGCACACACATTTTCCCAAAAACAGTGAATGAACATATATAAATGTGTCTGTGCTCTGGGATGAACATTGAATTATCTCTACAAAAGAAAAGTAGTGAATTAGACAGGACTTGAAACTTTGACCTACAGGAAATGTAATAATAGCACAAAGCAAGATGTTAGCAGGTGGAAGAAAATGTCTGTGGTGAATTATGTAACTAGTGGGAAGGGCCTAATGCTAACGACACCAGGGATGCCAATGTCAGCTTCTCAGAATCAGAGCTAAATTAGCAGAGTAAGCTGAAAGACTAAAGGAAGTTCTTCAGTGTAAGACTGGTGCGCACACAGGCACAAAAGCAGCAGTAAGTACACGTGTGAAGGATGTGGCAAGTAGGCTACGAATCAATACTGGATGTGTCTTAATACATGCAAGTGGTTTACAGCAACTCATGCAAGAAGAAAAAATTTTTAATTGAGACAGTGAGTAATCTTTAAAGGGGGAATACAGCCAACAATTAGGTAAAGTAATTTCCTCCACTGCCAGGAATTGTGCCTGAAGCCTCCTACACCGCAGTCAACCACTGTGTCGCTGGGCTGCCCCACAGCAGTTCTATCTGGTTGAGAGGAGGGCACTTAATTTATTCATACTGCGGCATCTAGTGAGTGACGACTACACGCCAGGCATCATTCAAGGCTCAGAGAACAAGAGGTCCAATGCCTTTGGGGAAAGAAGCAAAGTACATCTTGCAGAAGACACAGGGTCAAGAGGCAGAGAGAGCTGATGAGAAGGCTGAAAGGCGGGTGGGCAGGAGGATGCAGCAGGCACAGGAGAGAAGGATGTCCAGGAAACCCCCAGCAGGTAGCACCTGAGCTGACACGGAACACTCGCTGAAGGAAGAGCACTGAAGGCCATGGAACAACACATGTGAAGACCTGACACAGAGCCCAGCTACTGGATCTCAGACTGGGCAAGGAAGCCGGTATGACAGACGTAAATAAAGATAACACTTTTGACCCACAAGATGGAAAACCAGCCAACAAAAGCATTCCGAATATCCAGCATTAGGGACTACACAACGAATGAACACTTCTGCTGCTGCCAGTAGGTGAGGAAACTGGGGCACTCGTTACTGTAGGAGATGATTTTATACACACACTGGACATGCAGACACACCTGTGGACACCCACAAAGGGCTGGAAATGGTATGAACAGGAGAAGGGATAAATAGCACATGCTTTAAAGGCGCAGCCTAAGAAGGCTGGGGGACCCTAACGATTCCCAGACTCTGCAGCACCTCAGGAAAGTTCTCTCACATGAAAATCTTACTGATCTGTCAACTTCAAGCCTTGCAATCCATCACAATAGACTACACAGACACAGAGACATGGGATCCTGGTGCCCAGTGATACATCACAACACACTGCATAGAGACAGAGACATAAATACGGTCGCAGTAGGTCAGATACCAAATATTTGTTTAAAAGGAAGAAAGGAAAGAAGAAAAAAAGAAACAGTGGTACTCTCTTTTGAGTCATTAAATATTTGGAGACATTTTATTATTTAACATGTGATGATTCATGAATAAACATTTAAAATCTATTTTATTAATCTATTATACAATAAATATTAATAAATGTGAGTTCTTTGTAATTCTCAGCAACTTTTAACTTTAATTGTATAAACTGGCTCCTAAGGCATAAAATTTCTGAAATATGTCAAGTAATAGTATATTTATACTTCAAAATGTAATGATGTGCTAACATAATTAAAAATAAGTCAGTACTTTGAATAGTACATATATTGTCCATATGTAAACATAATTTAACAAATTATATATACATAAACACAAAGACAAAATCATGTATATATGAACTGAACTTTTTGTTTTTTTTAAAAGAATGCCATATTATTTTATAAGCATGTTTTTTAACATGCTGTCTCCTCCACTTAACATGTTCTTCCCATAGTTCCCAGTTGGCAAACTTGTATCACAATTCAAAGTTCAAATTCCTCCTTGGGGATTCTCCTTATCATTCAAGAAAATAATCCTCTCTGCATACACGCCATGCCATGGACTACCTACCATGTCACAGAACTCACATGCTACTGTTCCTGCCACACTCATCATGCCTATCCTCCAATGTGGTTGTCTTCCGGGATACATTCTGAAATCTGTGAAAGCACTTGTCTCCTATCTAATTATCTTTACATATCTGGAATGCTGATTTTCTTTTTCAAAACAAATGAGTTTTCCTCTTACTTTTGAGTAGAGCAAAACAATAACAAATAATTAACATTTAAATTTTAATATTTGTATCCAAAACCCTTGCACACTTACCTCATGGGCCCATAGTTCAGCATTATAAATGCTAGTACTATCATCACACAGACAGCTCTTCGCTTTGGACTTGGGACTTTGAGCCTCTGGTTCTACAGGAAATGAAACAGGATGAAACTACATGTCAACACTACAAAGAGCGGTAACTAAGACTCCTCCTTTCTAAGAGTTGTATGAATACCCTTTGTCATAAAAATAAAACTAAGGACACCTCACAGGTAAAGAAATAGTACTTTAAGAAGACTAAAGCCTCCCATACTCTCTTTTTCAACAGAGGAAGGAATTATCCTCCCTCCGGTACTAAGCAGAATACCCAAATCGACTCATTGTCTGGGCTGGTGGGATGGGTTAGTGTTAGCCTGGAGCCAGGAGCAGCACAGTGGGCAGAGTGGGCATCCTGCTACCTGCCCCTTCCTAGGTCCCTTCTCTGAAGCTGAGGGAGGATCTATTGACATAAATCAGAAACAAGTTTGAGCCAGCTCCATGTAAGCCCCAAGAAAATAAGAGAAAAGATGGGGAAGTTATAGTGACAGTCTTTATTGTCCCTTGCCTGTTCAAAGTACGTCTCCTGGTCAGCATACACTGAGCAGCCTAATGACCGATACAGGTCCCCCTCCAGAGAGCCTATGGAATTGGCTGGGTTACAACAAGAACCAGGACAGACAGGTGCCAGCCAGACTGCTAGCAGCTGGGATTACAGAGACCTCGTGTTCAGATCTCACCCCAGAGACTCGCCCAAGTGTTTACATCCGTCTCCCTCAAGTCAGGTCCCAGGTTCTGAGGACGCTGAATCCAGCACCCACAGGGGCCAGGCAGGTGGAGGAAGGCTGAAGAGAGATCTGGACAGTTGTCCTTCTAAACATACATTGCTAGGGTTCTAGAGACAACAGTTAAGAGTGCTTGCTGCTGACCCCGAAGGGAACAGGAACTCCACAGGAAGACCAACAGAGTCAACTAGCCTGGATCCTCGGGGCTCTCAGAGTCTGAACTGCCAACCAAAGAACATGCACAGGCTGGGCCTAGGCCTCCCCACACTTATATAGCACATGTAGAGCTTGGCCTTCAAGTGGGTCCCTAATAACTGGAGCAGAGGCAATCCCTAAAGCTGTTATCTGTACATGGGATGTGTTCTTCTAGCTGGGAGGCCTTGTCTGGACTCTGTGGGAGAGAATACACCTAGCCTCGGAGAAACTGTGGGAAGTGAGGGGGATATCTAGGGGCCCCCACCCACAAGAGAAGAGGAGAGGAAGGGGAAAGGATTGTGGGAGGAGGTAACTGGAAGAGGGGAGGTGAGCAGATGTAAAGTGAATAAGTAAAAAAAAAAAAATTAAATTAAAAAAAAAGTTTTAGCTTTGTATTTCTGTGGATCCTCAAGAATTCTGAGACACTTCTGTTGCTTGTCTCCCAGTCTTTTAAGACGCTGCCTTCAGCAACACAGTAGAGCGGGTTCATATACTAAGGGGCAATATAGAAAGAAGAGAAAAAGCAGCAGCACTCCGCAGGCAGCCCTGGTTCAGGACTACATTGCTGTGGCTTCATGAACAAAGCAGAAGAGACCAGCATGACAGCAGAAAGCAAAGGAGCAGACAAAGATTTAAAACGCATCTTATTTTGTATTATTTCCTTTTTTAAAGGGGAAAACAAAAAAAGTTAAATAGCCCTACCCTATAATGAGGCAACAATGTCCTTACTGGACACCACAAGGTAACAAAAAGCCCAGTGCCAGGAATGGGTTACTTTGGGAATTGCTGGCCAGTGAGGTCCAAGAAAGCCTGAACACTACAGGCTATATCAGTCTGATGGTTTCTCTCCAGGATTTTACAGTAGGGCTGCTGCTGAGATACCACATACCTGAGTCATACAGCACATAAGCTGTGCTCACCTGGAAGCTTCATCCTGACCTGTTAGTTTTCATAGGGCCGGAAGGTACTTTGTACATGACTAGAGGAGAAGAGCAGGCATCAACCTTACCCAGCTGCGAACCTTGTGTTCTAGCTACGATAATGACTGGCCTGGCAAAACATGCCCAACGATCACCAGGGTAACCAACCACTCTCCAGTTAGATTTAGTACTACTCCACAAGAGAAACCCACGCCACCATTACTGCTCCAAGAACCTGGGACTACACAGGTGATAGCCCTAGAGGAGAACCTATTATTCTGCTAACTGGACATAGTGTTAAAGCAACTCCTAATGACTTATCATCATACCATACATTGATACATCTCTCAACCATGGTCAGAGAAGCTTCTAACTGTAGCAGATGGGGAGTGACACAGAGACCCCTGACTAGCCAAAGTGAGACTTCAGAATGGACAGCCCTAAAGGGGACATACACACCACACTGCCTCTTCCCAGGGTCCGGGGAGCGTGTGGAATACAGAGCAGAAAGAATATAATGTGGTAAATGTCTACAAGTAAACAAGAGGGCATGGCACTCGTACACTCACAGTGACTGTGACAGCATGGACAAGGCCTGTGTAAGCCCACAACAAAGGAAATCCCTCGTGGACAGGGAGGCTGGGCATGAAGTCCTCCTCTCAGCTCAGGAGCCAACAGTAATTGTGAGTCTCGGTGAGAGGAGAGTAAGTTGTTCGTAAGAGGGTAACCTCTGGCACTTTTACCATGCTCAGTGGAAGGCCACATATATAAGGATAGATCTAGGCAGCACAAATTGGTCCTTACAGGTTTAAAAAAGAAGACACGAAGCTGGATAGGTAGGGAAGACAGGTAGATCTGGAAAGTTAGAGGTGGGGAGGGCTGAATATGATCAGAGTACACTGGTGGCACTCTCAAAGAATAAAAATAAAGATAAAACAATTTTTAAAAGGGAAAGGCCAGTTCAGTGTGGTGATGCATTCCCATAATTCCTACACAACTTCGAGTCCAATCCAGTGCACATGTAAGTCCCAAACCAACCAGGGCTACACAGTGAAACCCTGTCTCAAAAATAACAAAATAAACTTTAAACTAAATTGAAAGAATAATAACAAAAGGGAAGAGATAACAGGACTGCTCAGGAGCCTCACTGTGATTCACTTAACTAAGAAAAAAGCTGGCACTGTGGCTCAGACCTTTAAACACAACACTGAGGAGGCGGAGGCAGGTGGAACTTGGCAAGTTCAAGGCCAGCCTGCTCTACATAGTTTCAAGACATCCAGGGCTATGTACAGAGGCCTAGTCCCAAAACTAAGAAAAAGAAAAGAAGAGAAAGAAAAAAATATCTAAAGTAATAAGTTAGAAGAAACACAAGAAGAGCAGACTGTGTTTGCAGGTAGGTGGAGACAATCCAGTCACCTTTCAGGCTAGGGGTGTGGCTCAGCGCTAGAAGGCTCGCCTAACATGCACAGGAAAAACATCTCCAAAGGGTCAGTGCTATAATTTTTTTCCTACTGTAAATGATTTTGTGCTTCTTGTATCCCCATTTTCTTAGCACTACTATTTTATATGATTTAAAAAGTAATTACCATTTACTTATCAAAAGGAAAATGAGTTTATGCCACCTCAGCCAGCTGATCACCAGCACTCACCTCTGACACCACCTCATCCAGCTGTCGCTTCAGGGAGCCATTCTCCTTCTTCAGCTGCTCGTTCTCTGAGAGCGCAGCCTTCAGCCTGGCCTCCAGTCCCAGCATATACTCTTTCTTCTTCTTGCGCGACTGACAAGCAGACTCTCTGTTCTTTATCATGCGCTGCTGTCTCCTCAGCACAGCAATCTAGGAAAAGTTACACGGCAATCATGGGACTGGGTTTGTAACCACATCAAAATATCAACACTTACTGATTTTTCAAATTATTTCTAAACATCTTTGGTCAAAATATAGGTTGGTGATTTTTTGTTTGTTTGTTTGGCTGGTTGGTTTGGTTTGGTTTGGTTTGGTTTGGTTTGGTTTGGTTTGGTTTGGTTTTTTGAGACAGGGTTTCTCTGTTTAGCCCTGGCTGTCCTGGAACTCACTCTGTAAACCAGGCTGGCTTTGAACTCAGAAATCCACCTGCCTCTGCCTCACAAGTGGTTATTTTTAAACAAGTCTTAAAATATGCTGCTCAAATTAAGCAAGCTCAAGTCGACTGAGCAAAAAATCCTTTCTAAATCCTAGCCACTGGTGCTTTCTGATGCACTGTTGAGCATCTAACTAATGCTTTATACAGTCCGTCAGAAAGTACCTCAAAGGAGCTACATGAGGTAGCTCACACCGAAAATCCCAGGACTCCAGTGGGTTACTGCAAGAGGATTGCTCCAAGTTTGAGATTAGCCTGTGAGGCAGTGGACTGTGTACCAGACAGAAAACTGGGAAGGCCCAACAGATTCAGGAACCCCAGCAGCTCTCACAATTGAGAACAGTAGGTGTTTAAATTCACACACACACCCCACCAGGTTCCCTATGTGACCGTGACACCCCATTGAGAGGACTGTGACAATCAGCCCTGTAGGGACCTTCCTTCCTTGCACATGCAGATGAGGCATCCCCAACATCTCAGGCCAAGCCAATAGCAAGCATCTGCCTCTAGACCCCACCCCACCCCAAATGTTTGCAAGGTCCTATCCACAAGGAATAAAGTGCTCGAGTTAGTTCACCAAAGATCGTCTGAGAGTGCCTGTCTTATTGAGCTGAAACACTCCACGGAAGAGTTCTCTCATAACTGGACCTCAACCCGGCCAACCAGTCAGGTGCAACAGCCTGACAGCAGCCACTTCCTGCTCCGTGGCCCAAACCTTGGTCCCTAGAAGCCCACTGCATCTAGGTGCCTGCCACCTACTCCAGGACAGGAGTGGCCATGAGACAGGCTAATTTCCTTGGGTAGCAAGGTGACAAAGTAGTCTCAAATACAAAAGCAAAAACAAAGAATACTATTAACTTCCTGAGATTATTATGTACATAAATGGTTGAGTTACTGATATCTATCTCTTTTTCAACGGACTCTAAGACACTCTAGTGTGGGGTGTACCGTAACTCCTCAGTAAATGCAGCTTCAGATCAGTTTTGTTTAAGATAACTGTCTTAGTTAGGGTTTCTACTGCTGTGATCAACGCCATGACCAAAATCAAATTGGAAAGAAAGGATCTATTTCATCTTATAGTTTGTGATCAATCATCCAAGGAAGTTAGGGTAAGAACTCACGGTGGGAACCTGAGGCAGGAGCTGATGCAGAGGCCAGGGTGCTGCTTGCTGGCTTGCTCCCCATGGCTTGCTCAGCCTGCCTTTTTTTTTTTATAGCATTCAAGACCACCAGCCCAGGGATGACACCAACCACAACAGGCTGGGCCCTTCCACATCAATCACTAATTTAAAAAATAAACCTCTTCCTTGCCCACAGGACGATCTTGGAAAAACTTCCTAACTGAGGTTCCCTCTTCCAAAATGAACGTAGCTTGCATCAAGCTGACATAAGAACTAGCCAGTACATTTATAACAGGAAACTTATAACTACCCAACTGACATCTCCTAGCAACAGTGGTAAACTATAACCAAACGATACCCAACACGACTGTGTCAGTCATCTTTCAGTCCTGGCCCACATGGAAAAGCATTACACAGGTATTGAAAGAGCACTTTCTCCTCTTTTCCCTTTCTAACTGAAACTCCACAAGAAGGTTGATGTCACATACCCAGCATCTGCCACAATTCCCAGCCCTATATATGTCTAGAATTGTTTTTTGTTATTATTCCTAAGCAATATAACTAATTGCTTACACTACAACTACTATCAAAGTAATACCCAACGTACACTCGCATGGGAGGGAGGGAGGTGAGGAGGAAGCGAGGCCATGACAAACTGACTACTCATCCATTTCCAAACATTCTCAGGACAATACCACTTTGTTCTGCTGAACGCAAGCTGTAGTCAGCCTCACTGTTCCTGGGAAAGCCGGTGCTCACAATTAATACTTAATACGAGAGTGCTGAAGTACATGGAACACTGAGCAAAAACATAAAAGAGAAGGTTCCCAGATGGGAGAATTTATACTAAAAGTTAGATAAAAGGCAACTTTAAAGGCTAATTAATCTATGGACTTAGGGAGGCTTACAGATGGCACACCATTTAATAAATCTCAAACAAGGATTAGACATTTCTATAAACAACAAAAAAAAAAATCACCTGCACATTATACACAGCATTAAGATTTCAAAGGCTGACAACCCACATGCCTCAGACCAAAAAGGGAAAAAAAATGAAAACCACCTGTGGCCAAATAGTCTGTTTTTCTCATAGAAAAAGATCCATTGTAATAGGTCTGAAAACACTCAGCATTACCAATAAAAGCAGGCTACAAATTGTATAAATAAGCGAAATGCTTAGGAGTCACAAGTACAGTGCTGCCGCTGTATCTCAGCAAGCTGTCTTCAGTGCTACCTGAATACAAATGTTAAATTACACTTCCTAGACCAAAGCATGCATACACATGTTCAGTGTTCTTGAGGGTTACATTCTGTTGGGTACGCGGACTTTGCAAATACAATGTACTAGAATCAACCCAAACGCTAAGAATGGCAGCATAATATAATCTCTATTTGTTGAAATTACTATAGTTTTCAAGATTAAAGCCAGGCATTGTGTCATACATCTGTAATTCCAGCACTTGGGAGGCAGAAGCCAGAGAATTGTTGTGAGTTCAGGGCCAGCCTCATCTACAGAGTAGGTTCCAAGTGAGTCAGGGCTATACACTGAGACTCGCTCAAAAACAAAATAAAACTCTAACAGTTAATCAATAAAATAAGCCTCATTTGAATCTACTGAGTGAACAGACAAGCCAAGGCATAAATCGAGGTCAGCTGACTTCAAACCTCTTGGAAACTATTCAGTAGCCCCACTAGGCTGCCACAGGCCATACAGCTGTCACCACAGCATGGAGGGTGTGATGGTTGGCTATTCTATGTGCCATCTAGAAATAGAAACGTATGGACCTGCCTACATCTGGAAACTAGCTCACCACTGTTAGCCCCATGGACAAGCATGGAATGGAAAGGCTGGTCCACTAGTTCACACTCCCATCTAGGCCCATCAGATGGCTTAACAGACTGAAACGGGCCAACGGCTGGCCCACTCCTGCTTCTGATCATCCTGGCTTCAGAGATCTCTCCCACCAAGCACCATGTCTTGGAAAAAGAATAAAGAACCAAAGGAAAACATCCACAGCTGCAAAAGATTTGTCCCTTAGTGCCACTGCACTATAAAGTGTGGTGTTTTCCTTATAAAACAAACATTTGTTTGCACAGAAGAGAGACTTATGTAGAAGGAAAACTTTCACAAATGGCTAAGTTCCTTTTGAGGCTTGAGTCAGTTTAAAAGGCAAAGCTTCAAAATTGCCCATGTTTTCATTTTAATTTTAAAAGCTTTCCCAACTGATAAACACTTTATTAAAAACCCCTTTTACAAACAAAATGATGTTTAGAGCCTTGAATCTAAGATGCTGCTGGAAATGAGCTACAAACACTAAAAGCGAAGGCAATACGAAAGCATGTGCAGTACTTCTATGTTTGTACACACATTTCAACATCTCGGGGAAGCTCAGCTCAGAATGAGAACAGCATGCTGTCAGTGGGCACCATGTGGGATGGCTTCTCCTCCTGTCTTCATGGGTCCAGCAATCATTCTCAGGACTCGGGTCACCTTACCCACTGAGTGAACTCACTGGCCCAGACTGATTTTTTGGAATTAGAAAGCATTACTCTATAAGTCAATAAATATACGTGAAACTACTAAATTGTGTACCTCAAAACATAAAAACAAAAGTTCAGCTCAAAGGTAGAGTACTTCCCTAGCATATATAAAGTTCTGGGTTCAACCTCCAACACAGAAGGAAAAACTTATGGTATATGAATTATCTTGATGGAGTTGTTTCTAAAAAGAAATGTGAAATCATTCCTCAAACTAATAGACACATCAACAAGGAACTACAAAGGATGATATGCAGAAATCCTGGCACTCGGGAGATGGAGACAGAGATTCAGGAATTCAGAGCCAACCTTGGCTATATAGTAAGTTCTCAGTCTGGACTATATGAGACCTTGTCAGAGAGGGGGGGGGGAGAGAGAGAGGAGGGGGGGAGAGAGAGAGAGAGAGAGAGAAGGAGAGAGAGGGAGAGAGAGAGGGAGAAAGGGAGAGAGGGAGGGAGGAGAGAGACAGAGATCAGCCAGGAGCATGCGGGAACAGAGAAAGTGCTAAGTGGTGGACAACCTTTCATAGGCAGCCCACACTGAAGCACCTGGCAGAGGCAGGTAATGACGTAAGCAGTTGCTAGGTCCCTGAGAGGAGCCTAATGGAATCAAATGCCATTCTAGTTGGTTGTCTCCAATTCCTGTTACCTCACCTTTTCTTTGCATGATCTCTCTCTCTCCCTCTCTCTCATCCTCTCTCTCCCTCTCCCTCTCTCTCTCTTTCTCTTCCTTCCCTTTTCCTCTCCCCCTTTCTTTCTCTGCCCCTCCCCTGCCCTTCTCTGCCATTATGACACTGCTGTCTGTCTACATGTCTACTCGTCTACCTCTACCCCTTCTCCAGACCCTCACCCCCTTTCTCCCAAATAACCCCCCTTACACCAGGTCTGTTGTATGGCATGATTACTCAGGGAACACCTGGTCATGAGCCCACTAGGTACCCCCTCACCGTATTATATTTCATAACATTAAACTCTATTCGAACTGAGACAGCACCTATCTTCTGACCCTACAATTCCAATTTTAGGAATTCCTCAGGTATACTTGTACAGGAGCAAAAATGAAGTATGTACCAAGGTATTCAAAATGAGAATGTTCACAAACAAAAAGAGTACAAAATGTGAATTATGGAATTTCTATGAACTAGAATCCCATTTAGCTTTTCTTTTTTTTTTT
>NW_022196891.1:68069511-68077078 GCF_008632895.1 Mastomys coucha
TTTTTTTGTAATTTATTTATGTGTATGAATACACTGTTGGTCTCTTCAGACACGCCAGAAGAGGGCATCTGACCCCATTATAGATGGTTGCGAGCCACCATGCAGTTGCTGGGAACAACTCAGCATGAACTCAGGACTCTGGAAGAGCAGTCACTGACTGCTTTTAAATGCTGAGCCACTTCTCTAGCCCCCATTTTAGTTTTTCTTAAAATCTTCTTCTTTTATTACTACTACTACTACTACTACTACTACTACTACTACTACTACTACTTCTACTACTTCTTCTTCTTCCTCTTCTTCTTCTTCTTCTTCTTCCTCCTCCTCCTCCTCCTCCTCCTCCTCCTCCTCCTCTTCTTCTTCTTCTTCTTCTTCTTCTTCTTCTTCTTCTCCTCCTCCTCCTCTTCTTCCACCTCCTCCTCTTTTTCCTCCTCCTCTTCCTCTTCCTCCTCTTCTTCCTCCTCCTCTTCTTCCTCCTTCTCATCCTCCTCCTTCTCCACCTCCTCCTTCTTCTAAGATTTACTTATTTTTATTTCATGTATGGCTACTTTTTTTTTTATGGTTATCTGTGCATCATGTGCATGCGTGCTCTTGGAAGCCAGAAAAGGGCATTGGCACCCTGGAACTCGAGTTACAGCCAACTATGAGCCACTATGTTGATAATGAGACTTGAACCAAGTCCTCTGGAAGAGCAGTCAGAACTCTTAATCACTGAGCCATCCCCATCCTTTCAGCTTTAAGTCCCAATGTGGAGCAGTCTCCTATCTATTAAGAAAAGCAAGTTGCAAGACAGTGTAAGTGTAAGCTATTTCCTTAGAAGCCATTTAGTTAAAGCTCTACGTGTGTACATAATAAAGAACCATCTCAGGACAGAAAACTAGTGAAGGTGACTGCTTTTGAGAAGGGAACTGATCAGCAAAGCACTTTCTCCCTCCAGTGAGCCCCAAGATAAGACTGTAGGACAGACTATCAGAGAAGAGAGAGCAAAGTATTTAATTATTTAGGATATAAGTCAACATGCTTTCAAATAATTACTTACTAGCTTTATCAAAATAGCAAACTGAAAGACATAAAGAACACCTGAAGTTAACCAGGCAAGGGGGTGCACACCTTTAGTCCCAGCACTAGGGAAATGGAAGCAGGGAGGTATGTGAGTTTAAGGACAAATTGGTCTATATAGCGAGTTTTGTGCCCACAAGAGACACACAGTGAGACCCCGTCTCACCAAGACCACTAATGTTGACACAACATGAGTCCAGCACAGCTTGGTACATGCAGGGGGAAGGGGGACTGTCAGTTTCTCTTCGCAGAGCCACTGCAACCATAAATTTTAATTTATAAAATTGTTATTCAAAATAAATTTTAGATGTCCCCAAACTCCATTTAAGAGAAACTACAAATACTTTAACAAAGCATACTTTATTTTATTTGCAGTCACTGGTAGTAGCAAAGCCAAAAGCTAGTCAGCACAAAAGTGACTTTTCCTCCTGAAACCTGGACAGCTTCTAAGAGCACCAAATCTTTCCTACTGAAATGGTTCTGACAGATTCCTTGACTCTGCAGCCTAAAGAAATATCATGGTCTTGAAGCTCTCAACAAAAGCTTTAAGAAAATGCTTTTTTAAATAAAGCATTCAGTTACTAAAAATTGTCTACTCATTCTCTCTCTGATTTAAGACAGCCATAGGATAAAAGCCACTAAGAGCCAATTCACATTTAGTCCTAAAAGAGGACCCTGGGTGTTTATAGTTTTGTTTTCTGAAAAAGAACACAAATAGAGTACCTGTTACTTTACATTGCAAATAGACTGCAGAATTACATCATTCTTGAGAAACATCCTTCAAGGGAGTCTCTCATGAGTTTATTCCTTACTGGACAAGCTAAGAACCATCTAAAGAACCAAGCAAAGTTCTAGCCATCTGTGGTGGGGGTTCATCAAAGTCATTTCTTGGCGTTATGTTCCCGACAGGCAACTTTGAAAGAAGAGGTACAGAGTTCCTCTGATAAAGGAGGAGGGCTGCTTCCGGCTTGCGTAAGAATGGAAGATTTCCCAAGTTCATATGTGTCCACTGGATGAAAAGGAATGGTATATTCAAGAGCATCCATATGGGATCACACCCACAGCACTTCAATCTAACACCCGAAATCTCTAACTTTTTAATACCATTTCTAGAAAAAAAAAATCATAATCCAGGCTGGGGAGATGGCTAAGTGGTTAAGAGCACTGACTGCTCTTCCAGAGTCCTGAGTTCAAATCCCAGCAACCACATGGTGGCTCACAACCATCTGTAATGGGATCTGATGCCCTCTTCAGGTGAGTCTGAAGACAGTGACAATGTACTTATATACATAAAATAAATAAATAGTTCTTTTTAAAAAAATTAAAGAGAAAAAAAGAAATGCAAAATCCAATTTGGAATTGGAGAATACCCTTTTCAGTATTTCTAATGCCTGCAGGCATGTGGGAAGGAATCCCCACCTACCTTATACCTTTCTTTCCACGATGGCTCTGTGGACTCGATACAGGAGTTCCCGATATAGTTCTCTTGGAAGGGTGTGTGTGTGTGTGTGTGTGTGTGTGTGTGTGTGTGTGTGTGTATGTGTGTGTACATGCATGTGCATGCAAGCACGTGCACACATGTCCATGCATGTTCATGTCTGTGTGTGAAGGTCTCCAATCAGAAAAGACTGGAAAGTGTACAAAGTGATGAAGTGGTTAATAGATGTTCCATAGAGTGAATGGATAGGCAGGGAGAAATGGCTGGGGCCTCCTGACAACACAGTGTCAATCACTCTGGCCTCTTAGGTTCTCTCTAGTTCTAGTTCATGCTAACTCATGATCTTTTCCTTTCCATTGTTCCAGCCAATGAAGCTCAGTAAAACTCTCAGCTATGTTAGTCCACTATAAAATATACAGAATATAATTCCACATTTTTCATGGTCCTTTATCCAAATAACTCATATCTCATAATTTTAAAATCCTAAACCAAGGTGGTTGGGGCTCATGAACTGTTGAGGTAAGGATGAGAAGAGATGGAAACAGTGTAAAAGATTTAAACAGAATGCTGTAACTTCACACCTGGCAACATTCACCAGCCCTTCAAAAGAAAGATACACATGCTCTCTACCAAGCCAACTTTATAATTCCATAATTTTATTTTAAAAACTACATAGAGAACGTCTACACTAAAATAAAATGCCTCTTTTTTCCATCATGATCAGAGCTAAAACCAAACTGTACTTCTTGAAAATGTAGGTAAGGTTTCCAAGAGTTAAACATAACAGATTTACCAGCAAAGGCAGGAAGACTGAAATTATAATCTGAGCCAGGCAAAATGTTTCATAACAGAAAATGTGGCACTTAATGTAGTCTGCAGAATATGGTATGCTAAAAACGCTACTTATGGCAGTAGCAGGCCCCTAGAGAATGAGGCTTGCCAAACAAAAGAATTCAAAACAGGTAGGGAATGAGTAGCCAGGTCAGCATTACAAAGCCATGAAAGATGGATAGAATAGTTTTCTGAATTACAACTTTTCCACCATATGGTTTTAAAGTACAAAAATGACATGATATGAAAAACTGAGGGGTATATTTTGAATCAAGACTGTAACTACACTAATTCACATTTAAGGAGACTTGAATATATATATATATGTATACATATATATATGCATGTTAATAACATAGAGGCTGTTCTGGTGGACGGATCCTCTCAACAGCTCCTTCTAGAACAGGGTTTACTTTGGCTTCCTTGGGGAGGTTAGCCAGCTGATAGGACAGACCAATGCTTCTCTACCTCAAAGAAATATAAAAAAGCCACACTGAAAAGTCTTGGTTGATTCCCTGTGTGGTGGTTTGAATAACAACGACCCTTCCTCCGCCCTCCCTCGCCTCCCAGGCTCCTATATTTGAATGCTTAGTCACCAGGGAGTGGTACTATTTGAGAGAGATTAAGAGGTGTGGCCTTATTAGAGAAAGTGTGTCACTGCTGGTGGGCTCTGGGATCTCCAAAGCCCATTCTAGACCCATTTCTCTCTCAGGATGTAACTCTCAGCTACTTCTTCAGCAATACACCTATATGTCACCATGCTCCTTGCCATGATGATAATGGACTAAGCCTATGAAACTGTAAGCAAGACCCCACTTAAATGCTTTCTCTTATTCAAGTTTCCTTGGTCATGGTGTCTGTTTATAGCAATAGACCAGGGACTAAGATACCCTGCTATGCTATAAATGAAAACAGCTCGGAAACCTCCTTGCGGTTTAAATGGAAGATCACCCTCATAGTCTTTTGGTCTCTTATGTTAAACATATACTACGTCAATATCTCTTTTATAACTCTGCCAGTTCTAACTTCTGATTCAGAGCCAATACTGCTAACAATAAAAGATAATACTCATCAGAACAAATACATTCTCATCTCAAACATCCTAACTAAGGTGTTAACTAAGATTTTGTCAGCAAGTTACTCAGAACTTCCCAGAGTACTCTAAATACTGCAAAAGCAGAACATTGTTTTTTCACATCAAACAACCAATGAAAGATGTCTGGCTAGCCGACCAGCATGCAATTAACTGAATTTGTTTGGAGATTACAAATGGGTTAGTGAATCCATGGTAATTATCAACATTCAGCTGCCTATTAATCACAGTCTAAAAAGAAAAATGGCCTCCAGTTTCTAAACATAATGTGTGTGTGTATAAATGCTTAGGATTAGAAGAGATCTTTCTATTGCTTACCTGCACCTGTTCCAGATGACCCACTGGAATAACTCTGTTGTCACATGACAGCCTACCTTTCCTAAGACATAGCTCCTACGTTTACCTTCAGTCTTCTCTTTTAGTGTACTGAATCACTACCATCCTTAGACAGCCTTCTTCAGCATGGTGTCTTAGGGATGGAGCTGGCTGGTAGAGTGGGGACTAAAGATTGGACCTAGGGCCTCTGTGTGCGAAGCAAGCACTGCCCTACAGAGCACATCTCCAGCCCTCAGTTTTTATAAACCCTTCCTATCTTTTGTTCCTCTGGAATTCTAAACACTTGGGATATTACAATTGTTAAAAAATATGACAAACTATGTTAAAATTTAACAACAACAGCATACTATCATTCTACTTAAAGTTCTAAGGTAATGTCAAATGTTTTCTAGTGTTACTTTCATTTGGGAATATCACACACACACACACACACACACACACACACACACACACACACACAAATAATACCAAGCTCCTAATTTCAAAAATATTCAGAAGATATTTGAAGGGATCTTTGAATTGTTGGAAAAGCAAAGCCCACAGCTAGAAGAAGCTGGGACAGAGAACCCCTACTGGAGAAATAAGCTCTGTTTCCTGAGTTGGGTCTTAAGTTAAATCCTGTGTGCCCTACCTCTTCGACACCTTTCCTTTCTTAGAGCTTAATCCCAAGCCCTGTGTACACGGCAGCCCTCCAGTGCTCTTCCTTACCCACTTCACAGACTCCAGAAAGCCAGTCAGGAAGTTAAAACACTACTTTCACCCTGCAAGCAAGAGAACAAATCCCTGAGCCCTTGTCCCTGCCAGCCCCACAGTCTCACACCCCTTCAATTCTGGCCAAAATGGTTCCTCTGAATCTTCTAAAGAGCCTCCAGAGAAGGGAGAGAACTGAAAAGCCCTGGTGTTAGAACCAGCTATCCCCTGCTATGTAGCAAAGACTGGCCTGGTATAAACTTGATCACATCCCCTAAGGTTGGAGGCCCTAGGCAGTTTGGGTGATATTCAGACATGCACTAGGCAGGTCACATCTCCCTGTTCTTATTAATCTTCATGATAATAAAATATATCTATATGTAAGGAGGAAAAAAAGGAAAAGTTTCCATCATTTAAAAATTTTCTAGTTCTGTGAAAAGCATGCTCTTTTAGTTTGAGACAGGGTTTCTCTGTGCAGCTCTGGCTCTTGGAATTCACTCTGTAGACCAGGCTGGCCTTAAACTCAGAGATCTGCCTGCCTCTGCCTCCTAAGTGCTGAGATTAAAGGTGCCACCACCACCCAGCTACTGGTTATATTTTTAAATTAAAAAAAAAAAAAACTTACAGATTATTTTTGAACTTCTGCTATCATCATTCTTTTTCTACATACGACATACTAGAAAATCTCCTGCCTACAAGAAGGAGAGAGAGTCAGCTTCCATAGCTCTCTACGCCTCTCCAATATTGCTTCCTCTGTTCTGTGGTCAGCAGATGCCTTTCTTTTTTAACTCCTAGTCAGATATCTGATACTCTTTTTTTCCAATATGGATACTTCATGAATTTGAGTATCATCCTCTCGCAGGGGCCATGCTAATCTTCTCTGCGTTGTTCCAACTGTAGTATATGTGCTGCCAAAACATGTACAATTTGTTACCCTTAAACACTGATTTTGACTGGATTGAGATGTAGTAGAATGTCTCAGCAAGGACATCTCTGTTCCTGGTGCTTTTCTGTGGCATCCTGCATTCTTTTGGCCAAAGCGTCCACACCTTCTGTACCTCCTCCCTGTCTCCCTGGTGTGCTGCTGCTTCAGAGCAGCACATCAGTGTCTGTGTTGCAGGACAACTGGAGTAACGAGACGCTGAATTCTGAGTACCTCGCCCCTGGGCCTCTTACCTTCTTCGCTTAGGGCTTTCTGGCAGCTCACAGGTAGACATCACCTTCTTTAGAGATTAAAAAGTTTGCAGATCCTGCCAACTCTTCTGGGCCCCAGCCACCACCATGGCACAGCAGTGTCCACCTTCTCTCCTCGTCAGTGACCAAGTGAGAACACTCAGCCTGGCATCTGCAGTGCATCTATGGACAGACTTGCACTTCTCTACTTCTCCTTGGTCTAAAGGAGAACCCCTTACTCAGCTGTGCACTTTGACTGTGCCAAGACACGTTGCTTCACAGAAAAGCCTTGTCCTTCATGCCACTGATTCGGACCACAGAGGCCTTCCACTCTTTACCCAGAGCATCAGCAGCTACTTCTGCAGAAAGCACAAACTTGCTTTCCTCATCCACCTCAATGAGTGCCTGACAGCCAGAAGCTAGGGAGGGAACACTCAACTTCACCAAGGAGATGCCATGAAAAAGAGCTATTCTCTGTCTCCATTCAAAGCCAACCTTCCATCTTCTTATGTTGAGATGCACTGTTCTCTGTATCAGTTCAAGCCAGGGGACTCTTGTTCTAAACCAAGGATAATCTACTCACTAGTTATGCTTTGCTACAAGTTTTCACAATGTCAGCTGAGATTACAGCGATATTTATGGAGGAGAAAAGTACATTTGCAAGTTCATGGCCAGTCACTGCCACAATGCTTAAATAAATTCAAGTAGATAGATCATAAAATGGGCGTGGTGGCATGCACGGGAGGAAGGTAGAGACACGGGGATCTCTGTGAGCTCAAAGCCAGCCTAGTCTACATAGAAGAGTTCCAGGACAGCCAGGGCTTCACAGTAAGACCCTCTCCAAAAAACAAGACAAGACAAAACCAAAAGACCTTAGTACTCGGGGCTGGAGAGATAGCTCAGCAGTTAAGAGCACTGACTGCTCTTCCAGAGGTCCTGAGTTCAATTCC
>NW_022196891.1:68077264-68084918 GCF_008632895.1 Mastomys coucha
GAGAGAGAGAGAGAGAGAGAGAGAGAGAGAGAGAGAGAGAGAGAGATTGTTTAGTGACATTAAAAGAAAACAAGCTGGGTAGTGGTGGCACACACCTTTAATCCAAATACTTGGGAGGCAGAGGCAGAAGGATTTTTAAGTTAGAGGCCAGCCTGGTCTACAGAGTGAGTTCCAGGACAGTCAGGGCTACACAGAGGAAACCCTGTCCCAAACCCTCCCAATTCTCCTCCCCCCCAAAAAAAAAAATTAAAAAAAAAAAGAAAGAAAGAAAGAAAGAAAGAAAGAAAGAAAAGAAGAATTGACCAGCAAGTGCTTTAGCTGACTTTAAGGAAGTGACAGATCCTTATTGTTGTTTAAAATAAGAAATTTTAAGATTTACAAAGACAGTAAAGGCCCAAATAACCACAAAGAGACAGAATTCTTAGGACTGAAGAAGTGCCGACAGTGCCTCAGAATACTGATCAGGATGGGCAAGGTGGCTCAGCAGATTAAGGCGTTTCCTTCCCACCAAGCCTAGAGACCTGAGGTTAATTCCTGGGACCCACAGGATAGAAGGAAACTCACTTCACCAAGCTATTCTCTGACTTTCATGTGTACACACACACATACACACACACACACACACACTACAAATAAATAAAATGAAAAGAAGTCTATGGACTCTCATCAGGTGAATTTCTAAAAACAATTGCAGTCAAGAATTATGAAAGAATATGAGAATGATTGGCTCAGTTGGGACTCGAGGACCAGGATGAAATGTCCTAATAACGAGTAAGAACACAAAGACATGCCTACTTCATGCTTCACTAAAACCTCGCCACCAAACACCAAATGCAGAACTTTGGCACACTCTTACTTCATTCAATAAAACAAACTTCAAAACAGCAAATGGCAAAAGCAAAAGGAATTTGTTTCTCTTTAAAAAGTACTTACATCTGACCCCATACTTCTGGTGGCACTTTGTAGAATGGGTTTAGTCACGGAAAGCTTTCCGTTCACCGGGCTGTTCACCACAGGGGCTGGCACCACATTCACTACATGGTTAGGTAGCTGCGTGGTTCCTCCGGTGACAGCAAGAACTGGCTGAGCAGATGGCAGAACTGTGGGGCTCTGAAGTTGAACCACAGTAGGCTGAGAGAGCAAAACAGTCTGACCTGGGTTAGAAAAGAGAGAAGGAGTCAACGAGTGCGTAACTCAGTAACAGAGCAGCCGAACATCCAGCTCTGTTTTACAGAGAAACAGAGACCTTCCATAGATAAGACACCACAGAGGCAGCACATGCAGGGGGATTCTGCTGTTGTGTTTGTAATGGGACCAATTAAGTTCACTATCTTTGAGCTATCATTAACAATCTAGGCAGATTTAGTGGTACAAGTCCTGGCAGCTGAGAGGCTGAGGCAGGGGGACCACTCAAGCCCAGAAACCTGAGGACAGTTTGGACAACACAGCAATACCCAACTGAAAAATGTAAAAAAAACCCAAAACAAACAGCAGTGAGATGGCTCAGTGGTTAAACGTGCTTGCTGATCTTCAGAGAGACAGAATTTGATTTCCAGTAGCCATATGAGCAGACCACAATTGCACAGAATTCCAACTCCAGAGGTGTGGGCACCATCTTCGGACCTCCTTGAGTAAGTGTGTATGTGCATAGGGACACACACACATACACACAATTTAAATTTAAATACTTTTTACAAGTAGGCCTGACAACGCAGGCCGTAACTGTAGCCACTAAGGAGGGTAAAGTGGGAGAATCAGAAGTTCATTCAGATTCTCATCTCACAGAGTACATAAAAAGAAGACTGGGATGCAGCTCAGCGCAGCGCAGCTCAGCTCAGCGCAGAGGGCTTGCCTAGAATCTACAGTACAGAGGGCTTGCCCAGGATGCAGCTCAGTGCAGAGGGCTTGCCTAGGATCTACAGTACAGAGGGCCTGCCTAGGATCTACAGTGCAGAGGGCTTGCCTAGAATCTACAGTGCAGAGGGCCTGCCTAGGATCTACAGTGCAGAGGGCCTGCCTAGAATCTACAGTGCAGAGGGCCTGCCTCGGATCTACAGTGCAGAGGGCCTGCCTCAGATCTATAGTGCAGAGGGCCTGCCTCGGATCTATAGTGCAGAGGGCCTGCCTAGGATCTACAGTGCAGAGGGCCTGCCTCGGATCTATAGTGCAGAGGGCCTGCCTCGGATCTACAGTGCAGAGGGCCTGCCTCGGATCTATAGTGCAGAGGGCCTGCCTCGGATCTATAGTGCAGAGGGCTTCCCTAGGATGCACAGGGCCCTGGGTTTAATCCTCAGTACTGAAGAGTTGGGAGTGGGAACAAAAATACTCACTAGAAACATGAGCAAACCAGGCAGTTCATTTTTATCCTTTTCAATATAACAAGATATAACCAATTTGTTGTCATATGTACATTCTCCAGTTACTAGCCTCTGAATTTTATTAGTACTATATGAATTTTTCTTATTTTAAATAAGATTTACAAATATATACATATACAAAAAGAGTCAAGTGACTACAAGTGTCCAAAACTATAAAGCTTTAGTGGAGAGGCACAGCAACCGCCTTTCTGATCCCCACCTAACCAACCGCCTTTCTGATCCCCACCTAACCAACCGCCTTTCTGATCCCCACCTAACCAACCGCCTTTCTGATCCCCACCTAACCAACCGCCTTTCTGATCCCCACCTAACCAACCGCCTTTCTGATCCCCACCTAACCAACCGCCTTTCTGATCCCCACCTAACCAACCGCCTTTCTGATCCCCACCTAACCAATGGTCTTCACATTGTTTCCTAGTCCTTGCAGCTGCCATTGTCTTCAACCTGTGCTCATCCGAGAAGAACTGCATCACTACCCTCAGGAAAGCACAACTCATGGCCCTGATCTGTTAAAACTGCACCTGCCTGGTTCCTTTCCTTTGTCAATTTTATAAGGTATTAAAAGCCTTGCTAATATCCGTAGTAGTTGGTTTTATCTAGCTGAATAAAGGTACTATTATAACCAGAAACTAAACTTCAATAAAACCTTATAATTTTTCTTCAAGGAAAAACAGGCATTTTGCATTTAAACAGTTTAAGACGGCTTATAAAGCTCAGTTTCATATTTCAAAGGGTCCGGAAAAACTGAAAATCAAAATAATACTTTCAGAACACCTGTTTGTTAAGAACATCTGTCATGGCTAAAAAAAGATCAAATTCATAAAATAAAATTCTTTGTTTCAGTGACCTTGAAAAGTAGACCAGAAGTAGAATTCAAATGTTACCAACTTTTCCCAATGCAGTTATCAGTACTTACCAGGAGTAAGTTTGTAAGTTTGTGCCAGAGACCTAGGAGGTGAGAGACCAGGGAATCAAAGGGAGGGACCTTGGACAGGATGCTCTACAGTAGGGAGAGGGAACTTGGAGAGCCCACCTCCAGCAGAAAGTCAGGGCATCAAGTGAGGGAGAGGTTGTCATCCCACGGTCAAAGCCCTGATCCAGAATTGTTCCTGTCTGAAAGAACTGCAGGGATGGAAAGGGAGTGGCGCCTGAGGAACAGAAGGTTCAGCTCATGTACTACCAGGCACTGCCCCCTCCTTTATTCCAGGCCGTATTTCTAGTGGGGAACCCTAAAGTTCCCCACTGTCTTCACTGTATTTAAGTCAAGGGCCCTCTAAATATTTTAGGCATGTTCAAGAGAGAATGGCAGGAACCACTGAATTGATTGTAATATGTTCAAAAAGAGAAGACTCTCATAGCTACGTGCTAAGTGCTGACCAGGCCACAGATACAATGCAAAGGACTGTTGGGGCCTTCAGGAGTTAGCAACTGAACATGGTGACCACTGTTCCTGCTGTGGAAGCACATAAAACAGAGCACACCAAAGGGTTGTTTATCCATTTTGGCATGCTCAAAATCTTCTCTAGCTTTATATGCAAATCCCCTCAATGGAAGACAGCTGGATTCAATACTAAACACTTCTATATATTACCACTAATTGTGATGGTCAGATTTTTCTTAACATTCTTCAAAAATTTCAAACTATATATCAAACATTTATAGAATACCTACTTTCTCTAAAATAGCACACGTGTGGCAATGTGATCAAATATTTCTTTGCACCAGTCTTTCTTATCTATAAAATGCAAATATTAATACCTATCCCAAGAGACACATAGTGATTAAATAAGATAATGTATTTTAGCACAGAGAAGAATGGCACATAATAACAGTTTGGCATACATTCATTATTAACACTTTTTCTGTTTAGTAGTAGCTTCCATGTATTATTAACTCATTAGTTCTCATTGTTATATAACTATTTATACAAATTTAAATCTCAAACTAAAAAGGTAAAATTCTGAGAATAAAACTGATTATACTTCATCATTTTTTTAGGCAAAATATTATAATTATTTACCAAGATCTGGCTAGCCAGACCTCTTGGCTTCACTCTGGCTTCCTTCTTACTAGATGTTACTCTCTAAGTTCCCTAAGTTCAGTAATTTTTAATATTATGGAAGAAGTCTGACAGAAACACAGAAGTCATGCAAGAGACTTTCCTCTCTATCCTTCACGACCCAACCCCCAACACACCCGTCAATTACCAACCCTTACATTGCTAGACTTAGTCAAAGCTCTACTTCTAATCCTGGTTCTACATTTTCAAATATTCTAGGCTTTAACCATCTTTCAACTGCACTACTTATAACATTCTTACAGGGCAAAAAAAGACTTAGAAACAAAAAATACATTAAAAAAATAGCTCAGGTTGGCAGAATTCAAGAGAGAATGCCAGGTGAGTTAGACCAACACAAAGGTTTGTAGAAAATAATGACATGGTAGTGTAAAGTTAGAAAACTTAACTGGAACCAAATTTCGAAGAACTTTAACCCAACTCTAGAGAATCTAGACTTAAGCCAGCAGAAATTACATGTGTTCCATTTTTCCTTTTTGTGCATGTGGTATATGCATGTGTATGTTTTCATGTGTATGCACATGTGTGTGGAGACCAGAGGCTGCTGTTGTGTGCTTCGTCAGTGGCTCTCCGCCTTATTGTTTGAGACAGTCTCTCACTGATACTGGGGTTTATCAGCTAGCCAGGCTGAGCAGGGACCGCCAGGACCTGCCTACGTCCAGAGAAGAACTAGAACACCCAGCTCTCTAGGTGGGCGCTGGGAATCTGAGCTCAGGTCCTTGTGCTTATGTGGCAAGCATTTTGCTGACTGTGTCATCTCCCCAGCACTTTCTTCCTCTCACTCCAAGTTCAAATTTTAGAAAAAGTGTGAAAGATACATATTAAATCTTCAGATTATAATATTAATACCAAAGATTATATTATAAAAACAAACGCGTTTATTGGCACATGCTCATCAATAATACAGTTTTCAGATAATATGAAATTATTGAAATTCAAAATATATGATTTTAATCTCTGGAATTGATAAGCTGCTCAAAAAAGAACAATCTGTGTTTTGCTATAGATCTTGGACTGGCAGTGGTGGTGAATGCCTTTTATCCCAGGCACAGGCATGCGATCTCTGAGTTCGAGGCCAGCCTGGTCTACAAAGTGAGTTCCAGGACAGCCAGGGCTACACAGAGAAACCTTGTCTTAAAAACAAAAAAGGCAAAACCAAAAAAGATCTCTTATTACTTCAACATAGCCAAGAGTTTACAACAAACTCTTGAGGGTACTCCCTCATTTACACACTGCCAAGTTAACAGCATACTTTGGCTTTTATACATGTGCGTTAATAGCTGTGGGAACTACAATGAGGTTCTTCATGAATTTAAATTCTTTTTTTTTTTTTTAAAGATTTATTTATTTAAGTACACTGTAGCTGTCTTCAGACACCCCAGAAGAGGGTATCAGATCTCATTACGGATGGTTGTAAGCCACCATGTAGTTGCTGGGATTTGAATTCTTGACCTTCGGAAGAGCAGTCAGTGCTCTTAACTGCTGAACCATCTCACCAGCCCAAATTTAAATCTTTAGCCTTTGAAAAGACACAAATCATTTTGAGGACTTAGAAATACTTTAGGTACTAGTCCTAAAACTCTATTTATGAATATACACTAAATCTTGGGCCTTATTTCAAAGGGTTGGTAAACTCTTTTTGCAAATCACAAGAACACTTGCTATTTTTCCTATTTAATAAACAAGTAGGAATGCTGCTCCTGAATGAAGGCAGGCATTTCAAATTGTTTGTCAATTAGTTTTGTTCTTTTATAATAGGTTTTTACCCATACATACATTCTTTTGTTTAGTTGTTTTTATCAATGTTCTATTGTCCATGATCAAGATCAAATTTATGAAACTTTCCCTATCGAAACCATGCTCCAGAGAAATAAGCTAACCAATCTTAAATTCAAATATGACCATAAATGCAAATATGACATTGGTATTTATTTACATATGCCCTATTAACTCCTAGTACTAATTAGTGCCAATTAATTCAATCTTGAGAAATGAGTACTGCACAAATTTTCCCCCAGCCATGTGTACACAGATTAATGTAAGTACCAAGATGACTAAGCTGCCTAAGAGATGTCATATATCTCAAGATTATCAAAACCTCAAACCTGAATTTCTGTCACTACTTTAGACATTTTGACTTTCTTGTAGAATCATGAGTGCATGAGGCCATCTGGTGGATAAAATATAGAAAAACACCGATGCTGAGCTAGTTGGCAAGTCAGGTCTTCTAAAACCTAGTTCAATGCCCTGCTTACCAAACTACACAGTCTCCTCAGAAATTAAGAGCCAGATTTATTGCTTAACACATCCTGATTTGAAATGGTCTTTATTATTTTAAATCCTAACCACCCATAAAAACCCAAACCAAAACCAAAAGGCCACAGCCACAATAATCTCAGAGTAAAATAGCAATACAATGTCTCCCAAAGTTTCTTCCTCATTCTAAGTGGTTTCGTGTTAAAAGCCTCAGCTGGGTGGGGCACACACTTTAGTGCCGGCACTCAGGAGGCAGAAGCAAGCGCATCTCTGTTGGTTTGAAGCCAGCTGCTCTACTTACAGAGTTCCAGCCCAGTTAAGGACATATGAGACTCTACCTCAAAAGAGCAAGAGAAAAAGAAATGAAGAAAAAGGAGGAGGAGGAAGAGGAGAAGGAAGAGAAGAAGAGGAGGAAGGAGGAAGAAGAAGAGGGAGAGGAGGAGGAGGGAGAGGAGGAGGAGCAACAACAGTAGCACCTTGAATACAGATATCATCACAATAAAAACTGTAAGAGAAAAAGAAGCAACAGTTATGATCTGTAGTGTTCCATCTCTGCAAGGACAGGAACCATGTTAGTTGTCTCTGCAAAATCCTTACAACCAAGGACATTTCCTGATTTGATGGCACATGCTGAAAACAATTTAATACAAACTAAAATGAAGTGTGTACTATAAGCCTTCTTTCTTTCTTTCTTTCCTTCCAATAAACACCGAGCACCACAATTGGCTTGGTACCTTTGGTGGGTGCAGGCTGGATGCTGATAATTGACTGCTGCTTTGCCAGTGGCACAAGGGCTGGCAGGGTCTGAATGATGATGGCTTTTGCTGGGACTCTGGCGTCTGTCTGAGTCTTGGGTGCTGCTGGAAGTAATAAAGGCTTGGGCTGAGCTGAAGGTTTTGAACTCATCTGAATTTTTTTCTTTGGAGTCAGACCATGTTCTAGA
>NW_022196891.1:68084928-68086599 GCF_008632895.1 Mastomys coucha
ATCAATATGAAGAAAGTTAAGAAAAGATATCATGTTGCACTCACTTCTATGTATTATCCTGACTTCCGAGTAACAATCACCAATGATCATAAACAGCTATTCTGTAAGTAAACGGACTGAAGAGGACTCCCTGATCTGAGATCACCCTTTGCGCAGTTCTGGGAAGGGGGGACATGAACTGGTAAAGGACAGTGCTAGGATTACTGAGAGAAGCCTATGCTATTGAGGTGAGAGGCATCACTCTCACACTCTGGCTTTAGCGGGACCTCTACAACCTCTCCTGAAGACGACAGAATCCCAGTTGTCTGCTTTTCACCTATGACGACAAAGATCATCACAAAAGATTTTTTTCCCCTTGTCCTCTTTACAGTTATCATTCAGAACAACAGAAAAATAAGATGTAATTTACGGGCTTTAAGAGTGTTGGTTGTTTCTTGAGTGGACCTGAGTTTTGGAACAGCTTACAACTGTCTACAATTCCAGTTCCAAGGGATTTGAAGCCCTCTTTTGGCCTCTGGGGTCAGGAGGTACACACTTGGCTCACAGACATATATGCTGATAAAACACCCGTACACATAATAAAATAAAATAAACTATTCACTAATTTAAAAACACAAGCCAGTTTAATAAATATAAGCTTAATCTAAAATTTGCCTTTTAAATATGAAACCTAAGTTGTCTAAAATACAATAACAGAAGTTGGGAGAGCGGCAGATACCCGTTTTGTTTCCAGGACCAGTGACAGGCTTTTCTTCCTTCAGTGGCTCTACTGAGGAGGGGCTATTACAGCTGTCGCCATATAATGAAAGGGGAGACTGAGAACTGGACAACAAATCCAACTCCTCCTGCAGGAAAACACAGACAATTAATGAGCAAGGGTATAATCTTTAAGCAATTAATTACTTAAAAAGAGAACAAGATCTTCCATAAAGAGAAAAGTGCCTCAAGACAGCTTAATGCGGAGACAAGACACAGTCTAAGTGACTACTCGGCACTCACTGACCCCAGAGGAGAGACACTCAGAAGGCAGCCTCTGCAAAGTGAGCATAAGTTGCTCATCTGTCCCCACGTCTCCCCACACACTCTGGTCTTACCTGGTCTGAATTCATGAAGACAGTGACTTATCTCCATAAGGCTAGAGCTACAACTAATATCCCTTCCCATTTCCTTTATTCGTCCTTAAAAGAATCTCAAAAGCGAAGTAATTCTATTCATTCTTTTTTATCGACACTGCCTTTTTCCATAATATTTAAAGATTAATCTTAAAATAGCTATTTTATTTAATAGATGAACAGATAGTAGAAAGATGTATTAGGATGACACTGGCACTTAACAAGTATCTCTTAATTTTTAGTGAATGTCTTATATTTCTTAGGGTAACATAGGAAAAATTAAGATTCCCTTCTAATAATACATAGTAAAGTAGGCTCAAAAGGTATAGAAAATCTAAATGTTAAAGATAAGCTATATAGTTAATATAAGAAAATGCAGGAAAATATCTTTGTGGCCTACAAGCACAAAAGAACTTCTTAAAACTTCAAAACTGGTCCTGGAGCTAAGCAGGTAAGAGTACTTGCTCTTGCAGAGGACCAGATTTAGTTCTCAGCACCCACACAGTGGGTCGCAAACATCTATACGCAGGTTCTGGGGTATCTGACAGTACCCACACAG
>NW_022196891.1:68087257-68088348 GCF_008632895.1 Mastomys coucha
CCACACAGTGGGTCGCAAACATCTATACGCAGGTACTGGGGTATCTGACAGCACCCACACAGTGGGTCACAAACATCTATACGCAGGTTCTGGGGTATCTGACAGTACCCACACAGTGGGTCACAAACATCTATACGCAGGTTCTGGGGTATCTGACACTCTCTTTTGACCTCCGGAGTCACCAGGCATACATATGTGCACATACATGCATACAGACAAAACACTGACACATATAAAATAAAATTTTAAAATCTAAAAGAAAACTTGGAAAACATCAACAAACAAAACAAAACACTTCAAAATTAAGTCAAGAAGGAAAGAGGGTATATGTAGGGGATATATGAGCAATTGAAAATGAACAAGTTTTACTTAACAAAGACTACAAAGTTGATAGTTAATAGGAAAATGAGGTTAGCAATGCTTTTACCCAGCTAGAGTTTGAGACTTGAGAGCCAGGGAGTCAACTACTGTCCTCTCATACTTCTAACCTCAAACTGGGAAGTACAGAGGGGAGCCCTGGGGCTCAGGCCAGCCACCTGATTAGTAAGGTCAAGAAGACTGAGAGCTGTCTCACAGCGGTGAGGTATTCCTGAGGAACCAGGCTCCTTACACATCACCGCACATGCAGAAGCCACATAACACAGCTTAGTACCTTCACCATTCAACTGATTCTTGTAGATAACACAAAGACAGACAGTAAATCCATACACAGCTGTCAAAAGACAATAAACAATTTATAGAAGATCACAAATACATAATGAAATTAGAGGCAGTCTGTAAACAACCAATCATCAAAGAAATGAAAGCTAAACAACAAAAAGATTTACTATCTGAAAAAAAGCCCCAGAACACGGGGTAATGTCAGCCTTAGCCGAGAAGTGCCAGGGCTCTTCAAACACTGCTGGTGGGCCTGAAGAGTGCCTCCAGCAACTCTGGGAAAGCTAAGGAAGAACTGACAAACTGAGTGTCTGTAGCCTGTCACTCACTTTTTCCACCTGTGGACGGACATACATCCCAAAGGGATCCTGACACAGGTCCACAAGAGAATATTATTTGTACAAAAGAATATTCTTTGTAGTATGGGTAAAAAA
>NW_022196891.1:68088710-68090194 GCF_008632895.1 Mastomys coucha
GCAACAGATTTGATATATACAGAGCAACATGAATTCATTTTTAAAAGTAAGTGGAAGCCAGGCATGTGGAATACACCTATAACCTCACCACTTAAATAGTTGAAGCAGACAGAGGTTTATGAGTTCAAGGTAAGCCTGAATTGCAAAGCAAGACTCTGTCTCAAAACTCAAAATATAAATCAATAGTAAACCAATATTTAATAATAATAATACCATCTACATAAGTTTAAAATGCATAGTTATAAGTGAAATCAGTTGAGGGGGCAAATAAACATTTAATATATGATATTGGAATAAACCTTTTAATAATAATTTAGAGAAATATAAAATTGAGCCTGTGTTTTGAATCATATACTAGGGCAATTTCAAATTGCTCTGAGATCATCTTTACCTTGTGAAAAATTTGTGTTAACACTCACATAGAAAATATTCTTTCCTGAATAATTTAACCATCAGGCACTAGATGGGGCTGCAATAACACCATCCATGCCTGGGGGACTTGTCAGGTCACCAGAAGGGTTGGGGACACATTCACATTCACAAGGGGAATATGCATCTAAGAAGGTAAGGCAAGGGTTGGGCAATGGCCCAGGAGAGAGCCTTGATGTAAGATGGCTGAGCCCAGCAGAAACATAGTAAAAGATCACTGGAGCCACAGAGACTCCTAGTGGCTAAATACAAGACAATACAAAAATCAGAATAAATAATCATAGCAATGGGCTATAATTTAAACTGAATGGGAAACAATAAGTCAACACTAATATTAACAAATATATGACTGATATAAAGCTTGACAAAGAACAGTACATTTGGGCAGGAGAAACAGATCAGCACATAAAGGAGCTGAGTTCAAACCCCAAATGTGTCCAAATGAGTTCAAATGTGGTAGAGTCTGATTTTCACACAATCGCTGTGGGCCATCTATGAACAAAATACATCACACACACACAAAAAAGTAAATGTCTATTTTTTTTAAAAAAAAAAGTACTTTTCCATAGTTTAAAAGCACCTTCTTCACGAAATACCGGCAACTAGCAAAGGGAGAAAGAGCTGCCTCAGAGCGGAGAGCCTAGCAGATGCTGTCAGCTGACAGAGGTGAGCATCACCACAGGATGAGCTGAGATTGTGTCAGCAATCCGACTGTTATCAAAAATAAATGGCAAGGTAGAGTGTGGGTGGCCTGCACCTGTAACCCCAGCTCTTGGGAGGTGGAAGCAGGAGAATTGGGAGTTGAAGGTCATTTTCCATTACAGAGCAACTTTAAACCAGTTTGAACTAGGTGAGATCCTATCTCAAAAGGCAAAGACAGGATCTGGCAGTGGTGACACACTCCTTTAATCCTAGGACTTGGGAGGCAGAGGCGGGTGTCTCTCTATGAGTTGGAAGCCAACCTGGTAAACAGAGCAAGTTCCAAGACAGCCAAAGAGCTAAAGCTCTATAGAGAAACCTTGTCTCAAAAACCAAAACAAATCGAAAAACCAAAA
>NW_022196891.1:68090821-68100395 GCF_008632895.1 Mastomys coucha
AGGGAGGGTGGGGAGCTCTGAGGGAGGGTGGGGACCTCCGAGGGGGGTGGGGAGCTCTGAGGGGGGTGGGGAGCTCTGAGGGAGGGTGGGGAACTCTGAGGAAGAAGCCTGGCTGTTTGGTTGTTTCATCTGCTGGTTCCTGCTCCTGCTGCTGATGGTTGAGAGAAAAAGAGACCAAAAGAAGCTGGAGACACCTGACAGAGGAAGGCTAGACTTGCTCCTACTTTAAAGAGACAAAGCCCCTTTTCCCTCTACCCTTCTTTCTCTCCTACCTGCTGTTGAGGGGTTGGAAGGAATAAGGGTTGGAAGGGAGGTAGAGGGATATAAAAACCAAATAAAATAGCTAAAACAAATACACCTACAGGGCTGCATATGAAATTATTGTTATATATCAGTGTTTAGTTCCTGGTTTTGATGGCTGTATTATTGTTAAAAAATATATTCTTGTTCATAGGAGGTAGACATTATAGAATTTGGAGTTCAGTGGCCAATTGACTCTCAAATAGCTCAGACAAAAAATCTCCACAATATACTTGCAAATTTAAGATCATTCCAAGTAAAAAGGCAATGTAAGCAAGAGAGCAAGAATAAAAAAAAATTAGAGAATGTCTTTCTGAGTGATAAGAAGCTTTGGAATAACAGGAGGAAGAAGGAGAGAAGGAAAAGAGGAAGAGAAGTAAAAGGCAGGAAAAGGATGAGGTAATGGAGGAGGAGGAGGAGGAGGAAGAAGAGCAGCAGCAACAATAATAGCAGTACTAGTATGAACAATAATAATGATAACAAAATAACAATAAATATATATACACTTTATATAAAGATAAAAAATAATGACCAGGCTGGGCGTGCTGGTTATTATTTTAATTATTCTGTCTCACACCTAGAAGGCAGAGACAGAAGGATCTCTACAAGTTTAAGGCCAACCTGGTCTCCATAATGAGTTCTAGGCCAGCCAGAGCTACATAGTGAAATCCTGCCTCAAAAAGAAACAAAAGAAAACAACCCAGGCCAGACACAGTGGCACATTCCTGCACTGAAGCCCAGCCTGGGCAACACAGTAAGACTCTACCTTTAAAAGAACCCTGTCATCCTAGCACTTGGGATGCAGGCAGCAGGACCACAAGTCAGAAGCCCCTTTGACTGCTGTGCTGGTTTATGTTGATTACTAACTTGATGGGATCTAGAATCGCCTTGAAAACAGATCTCCAGGCATAACTGTGAGGTACTTTCTAGATTAGACTCAAGTGGGAAGACCCACACTAATGTGGGCAGCCCCCACTCCATGGGCTCAGGTCCCAGGCTTCAGAAACAGAGAAAGCAGGCAGAGCAGGGACGTTCATCTGTCTGCTTTCTGATCATGGACACGATGTGACCAGCAGCCTCACTCTCCTGCAGCCATGCCTTCCCATTCATGACACACTGTGAGCCAAAATAAACCTTTACTCCTTTGCTTTGGTCAGGAATTTTGTCACAGCAGCAAGAGAAGTAGCTATATAGTTAGATGCTGTCTCATTTAAAAAACAAATCAAAACAAAACAAAAACCCTTAAAATTGTAAGAACAGAGATCTCACTTCTAGCACAGGGCTGCATGAGCTGAGTGCACTGTTCTCAGAAGAAACGCACAGAGCAGAAGCTAAATGGGGTGTGAGGATAGGAAGGACAACGCAAATCAAGACTGAAATGACTGTAAGCATGGGCAGATCGTGGAGGACCAGCTCAGAGAATCTGAATGCCACACTTTCAGGGGCAGGAAGCTATTAAATGGCTTTAAGGCAAAGGACAGGGTACATTCTGTACTTTAAGAGTCATCTTTGAAGAACGATGAACTAAGAAAGGTTGGGAGCCTTGGTAGGCAGACCACCACTTAAGATCCTAATGGCTTTTACTCCTAAGGTCAGGTGCTGATGGTCCAGCAACAGCCAAACAGAGAGGAAAGCTCAGCAGGGAGAAATGCTGCAAGGTCCCAAAAGCTCAGCTCAGCCACAGCGCGGCAGAGGAAAGAACCAACTCCTGAAGGTTGTCATCTACCCACAGACAGACAGACAGACAGACAGACAGACACACACACACACACTCACACACACACACACACACACGCACACACACACACACACGCGCGCGCGTGAACAGAACCACCAAGATTTAGTAAACGGCTAAATATAGATCCTGCCAGAATAAAGATGTCTCAATTTACAAAAGTTAAAATATATGAAATATTAATTTGATTTTTCTTCTTGTACTTTACCTTTCCCATTACTTAAATCAGGTACTCCATTTTCTTGACCTCAAAGCTTTTGTTGTGAGGGAGAGGGATGCACTCCAAAGGAGAGCTCAGACTTTTGTAAAGATCTTAGCTCATTTGAAAGATAAGGGTAGGAGTTTCTGAACTCCTGAACTCTATGACCCAGGAATTAATAAGCCTTACATTCTTCCAAGTCCTTAAAGAATGTATATTCTAAGGGAGAAGAAAGAGAGGTGCAGGAAGAAAAGAAAACCAGTAAGCAAAGACTACTGGGCATTAAGGAAGCAAGAACAATGGGGAGGGAGCCGAACCCATGAGGCTAACAGTTTTCTCACTCCCACAAGGCCCTGTCAGGTCGCTTTTCCTCAGAAGAATAAGGTTACTCAAAACATCAATGTCAACGCCTTCCCCACCCCACTCCCACTTTCCAGGCGGCATTCTAACATCCTATTACACCATCCCAGAAGACTGTCCACTTACAGGAACGTGCTGAGTTGAAGAACAGGAGTCTGTGGACCGAGGAGAGGAGATGGAGCACCTGGAGGAAGCCGGAGAAAGAGGCTGGGGCTCTGCCTTAATGTCTGCCATGGAAAGACACGGAGAACGGCTTTACACACCAATCCATACAAACTCAGAATAGGATGGGTAAGAAGGTAAAAATGGTCTTTGAAAATTCAATTAGTGGTGAGGGCAAGATTACAAAAACATATCATTTCAATAAAAACCTCAGGATCAGAAAAGAACGCACACGTCTGCTCCTGTAGGAAGTCCCATCTGCACTAGTTCTCTGGAGAAGAGGAAGAAACTCGTTGCACTGGCTTTCTTAGCTGAGGGGCAAGAGCAGGTGGGACATTCTACTCTAGAGAGTCCTCTGTGTTTTCAGTATTATGCCGTATACAAAAGCCAATTGCCCAGAACCAGAAAGGAAGCGTAAGCAAGCAGCAGCGTCCCATCCAACCATATCTATGTGTTCACCTTCACTATCCCATCAAACCGTGTGTCTATGTGTTCACCTTCACTGTCCCATCCAACCGTGTCTATGTGTTCACCTTCACTGTCCCATCAAACCGTGTGTCTATGTGTTCACCTTCACTGTCCCATCAAACCATATCTATGTGTTCACCTTCACTGTCCCATCCAACCGTGTCTATGTGTTCACCTTCACCGTCCCATCCAACCGTGTCTATGTGTTCACCTTCACTGTCCCATCAAACCATATCTATGTGTTCACCTTCACTGTCCCATCAAACCATATCTATGTGTTCACCTTCACTGTCCCATCCAACCGTGTCTATGTGTTCACCTTCACCATCCCATCCAACCGTGTCTATGTGTTCACCTTCACTGTCCCATCCAACCGTGTCTATGTGTTCACCTTCACCGTCCCATCCAACCGTATCTATGTGTTCACCTTCACCGTCCCATCCAACTGTATCTATGTGTTCACCTTCACCGTCCCATCCAACCGTATCTATGTGTTCACCTTCACCGTCCCATCCAACCGTACCTATGTGTTCACCTTCACTGTCCCATCCAACCGTGTCTATGTGTTCACCTTCACCGTCCCATCAAACCATATCTATGTGTTCACTTTCACTGTATGAACTTATCCATCTAATCAGCTCCTGCCTCCCACCTCGAAATGCAGAAACACAAGGTCAATGTTCACTTGACAATTTTGGCTCTTTGTTTTATTTTTTTGTTTGTTTTGTTTTGTTTTTAGTTGATTGTTGTTGTTGCTATAGTTTGTTGTTGTTTTGAGGAACTGAATATCAAGCCTCAGGCTTTGTGCATGCTAGGTAAACACTTTACCACTGAGCTACACCCTCCACCTAGTTACCGTGTAACTAAATCTTTGCTGAAACAACCATTTTATTAACTTCTCAGAATCTGTGGATCAGGAATTTGGAGTAGAGAACACTCATGTAACTCACATTCTATGAGGGAAGACAGGAAATGAAGGAGAACAGGAAGGGTAGAGATAAGACTGGAGTTACTGGTGAAATGTGCTGGTTCTATGTCCACTTTCTCTCAACTCCTATAATCTGTGTGTGACACTAATGATCTCTACACCCACTCCCTTTTAGGCGGCGTATGCACAGACGAAGAAGGAAGCATACTAGTGGGTAGGAGAAGACATTTTTCCTTCAGTTTCTCCTGCCAGCTCTGCCCTGTCCAGGGTCTTTCAGCACACTCACGCCCAACCTCATCAAGCTCCCTTAAAAATATCAGCTCTACTAGCTGCCAGCCCAGCCAAAGAGTGTGAGCTCTGGGTGCAGGGAGAGCTCTGCTGCAAAGAAATAACTCAGAAAGGGACAGAGGGACCAGCGAGCTGAGCCAGCTGTGATGAGCACTCACTCCTACGGAGGACTTGAGTTTGATTCCCAGCACCCACACGGCAGCTCGTGATGGTCCATAACTCCAGTTCCTGGCTGCTACTTCTACCCTTCTCCATCCCTCTTCTTCCACCTTTTCAACCCCCTAACACTAGAGAGAGGAAAAAGACTAGAGGGACCTTATCGTGAGACTACTTCCTGCTGATTAGGGGTGTCAAGTTCCAGTTTGATCTTCATTGTCAGGATACCTAATTCTTCTTGTTTTTTTCTTTGCACATGACTACTTACAAACCGCAACTAACTGCAACTAACCACCAACCAACAATCCACCCACACTAACCGCCAACCAACAATCCACACACACTAACCACCAACCATTCACACACACTAACCACCAATCAACAATCAACCCACACTAGCCACCAACAATCCACACACATTAACCACCAACCACCAATCCACCCATACTAACCACCAACCATCCACCCACACTAACCACCAACAATCCACACACACTAACCACCAACCACCAATCCACCCACACTAACCAACAATCCACCCATACTAACCACCAAACATCCACCCACACTAACCAACAATCCACACACACTAACCACCAACCAACAATCCACCCATACTAACCACCAACCATCCACCCACACTAACCAACAATCCACCCACACTAACCACCAACAATCTACCCCACTTCTTGGTGCTCTCTAGCATTTATATGCCCTCTGAAGAATCTCCAGAATTCCAAACACCAGACACTTGCAGAAACTATCTGCAGCTGGCAAAAACCTCTCCCCTGCTAGAGCACGAGGCAAATCATAGTCAGATACTGTGGGCAATCTGAAGCAGCCCCATATCTCACACCTAGGATTAAAACAAAAACACAATTGTAATATTTCTGTGTTTTTAAAGAAACTAAATTCTCACTTCTCAGGGGCTCTAACATTCTCTTCTGACCTCCAAAAGCACTAAGCACATGGTGCACAAACATATGTACGTGAAACATTCATATATGAATATAATAAATAAATCTAAATTTTTTTTCTAAAAAAAGTCCTCTAGCCTCTATACATATACACACACACACACACACACACCACACATACCAGAAAAAAAAAATAATAAAGATTAAAGGGAATAATAACATATCTAGTTAACAAAGAAAATAAGATGCATTGATAAGAAAAAGTATAAGTTATAAGAAGGTTATTTTCTTTCAAAGAAAAAAAAGTCTACTTTTTATCATACAGTAGGATGGCTCATTGGTTTAAATAACAAAACTGTAGAACAAAGCCATAGTGGCTGAGAAACTGCATTAAGTTATGGAAATGAAATCCCTGAATGGATCCTCATGCATAGTCACATTAGCTGAGGCTAAAAAGGAATTATAAGTTTCATTCAAAACACATGATCCTTAGGGCTAGAGAGATGGCCCTAAGAGCTGATGAATCTTCCAAAAGACCAAGGTTCAATTCCCAGCACCCACAAAGTGGTTTACAATTATGTATGTCCAGTTCCAGGGGATTAGACGCCCTCTTCTGGTCTCCTTGGGCACCAGGTGCACAAGCAGTGCATAGATATACACGAAGGCAAAACACTTACACACATACATTTTAAATTTAAATTGGACATTAAAATCCAAAGAAACTATTGTAAACTGTAGTTAAACTCTGTCCAAATAACAAGGATTTTTATGGTGTATTGATCTGCCCTGAGTAGCAGCCTGTGAAAGGTTCATCATTACACCTTAAGAAACTGGCATAGGAAACAAATGATATTTTTATCCAATTTCCTGTTCTCTCTATTGTCATTATAAAACTTTGATCACTTAAAAAAAATAGCATTAGCCAAGCTGTGCCCCTCCTCAAAATGATGTAGAGCAAATTCAGGGGCCCCACTAGAAGGCTCCTAATTGCTGGTAACCCTAGCCTCATCCTTTTCCTTTGGCCCTGTTGGCCAGGATTTTCTGACCCACTTAATTCCAAGTATTAACCAAACGATATCGTGAGTCTGCCCAGAGCGTTTATGGGTAAAGCGTCATTACCTGAGCAGAAGTGGCTGGTGGGGCTCCATAGGTCTGACTCCCAAGGCATCAAATCCAAATCAAAAGTAAGATGATCGAAATTATTTTCCTGTAGGTGTCAAGTCAGCAAATGATTAAAAATGAAACACACACACTGTGAAATAAAACCATCAGGCACCATTTACCATGGACAACATAATGGCTACCACCCAAGCCAACTGTTCCATACTGCAGATACATCTTAGAGAACCCAGGGATACAGAACTTCTGGCTTGCCAGAGGACAAGAACAACTAGAAAAGGAAACAGGCTCAATAACTAAAAAATTTGTGAGATTTATTCTTTTTTTTTGTGGAAACAGACCATTAATGATTCACAAAATGACTCTCGCCATAAGAGAGATCCAAATCCAACAAGATAGATTTTTTTTCCCTTTGCTCTTAAGAAAAGCAAGTGCAAACAAATAGCTACTCATATCATCTCTCTACAGAATAAAGATGCAGACACAGCTGGAAACAACACAGGAGTCATAAAGAGGGTGAGTGCTGCAGGGGAGTGTCCTTTTTCACCTCACTATTCTGCGCTTTTCAAACTTCTAAAGTTTTTATAAACTCAACAAACAAACAAACCCAAAAAGCATTTTTAGGGCCAATAAGACAAGCTCAGCAGGTAGGGGCTTAAAGAATGAGGCAAAGTTCAGAATTTCTATAAGCTAACCACCTACAACATATACACACACATAAAAAAATCTAAGTCATTTTGATGACCCAAAGTATTACAATAACAGTTTTTACATAGTTCTCTAACCAATCAAAGATAAAAATAAGGATATGACTAATTTTCAGAGCTCTTGAAGAGGAAGTTGGTAAGTTCCTCTTCACTAGATACATGAGTCACGCATGCCTCCTAATCCCACTATTTCCCACAAGCAGCAAAGGACCTGTAAAAACCAAGAAACAGCACTCAGCTAATGGCTCACACCAATACTTTCAGTACTCAGAAGTTTGAGGCAAGAGGACCACTAGCAACTGCAGGCCAGTCAGTGCTATGTAGTAAGTTTGAGACCATCCAAGACTACAGAGTGAAGCCTTGAGTCCAAAACAAACAAATAGGATGTCGAATGGCTTTTCCAAGGTCACTCACCTCCAAGACAAAATATATGCTAAGTATACAAGGCTTCTCAAACCATGACCTGGACAATTTTATAGCTCTGTACTTACTGACTACAAGAGCTACTAACATTCATGGTCAATGGTGTCACTTAGCTACTAGCCTAAGCCTACTATTCGGAAACCCTCATGAGTTCGTTAATCACAGTACAAATGAAACATCAAGTTATTCACTATGGCTCCAACAGTGAGTACTTACATAAGTCTCGTGTGCCGCATCAAACTGCACATCATCAGTGTCTGTGAAATAGCCGAGTTCAGCGAACAATGTAGACTCTAGAATACAAAAGGAAAAAGAAACACTACTGTCACTCAGGAGCCTGCGAGTGGAACAAGCTCTGCGCCCCTTGGCAATCTATTCCTTTTCCTTTAGGCACTGCTGCTGCTGACAAGCTCAAGCAATGTGAACACCATGAGAACGTGGGCATGGCTCCCCATAACACATAGGTACGGATATATACACCTGGAACCTCAGAATGGGGAGACGAGAAAGATGGACTCCCTAGAGCTCACTAGCCCAATCAGTGAACTCCAGCTCCAGTAAGAGACTCTGTCCTAAAAACAAAACCAAGGGCCAGAGCGAGCGGGGCCAGAGCAAGCAGGGCCATCCTGAGTTCAATTCCCAGCAGCCACATGATGGCTCATGGCCATCTGTACAGCTTCAGTGTACTCATACACATAAAATAAATAAATAAATCTTTAAATAAACAAAAACAAAAACAAAAAGTGGAAGCTTGGCAAGATGGCTCAGCAGGGAAAGGCATTTGCTGCACAAGCCTGACAACCTGAGTTCTGTCCGCGGAACCCATGTGAGGGTGGAAGGAGAACCAACCCCACACACATGTGGCTGTCCTCTGCCCTCTGCACACACCCTGTGGCATGCCCACCCTCGCCCCAACACACATACGATAAAACTCAGTTGAAAAGAAAAGGTAAAAATGACTGAGGAAGATACCCCGCATTGGCCTCTGGCCTCTACATGCACACACATATGTACATATCCTCACACACATGCACACACCCAGAAGGAAGTACACATAAAAATGTCTAATACATAATAAAAGTCCTGCCTAAGCTTCAGCAATCTGAAGTGTATTCTAATTTCTAGTGAAGTTTCCCTATAAACCAAGAAAAATCTGGACCAGAAAAAGATTCTTCCGTAATCTACACTACAAACTTTCTAGAAGCAGCTCAGGGTGCCGACAAAGCCCAATACTTCCTACACTCTGTAAAGCTTCCCTTCCCTAACTAACACTTCCTAACTCTTCAACTTTCCCAGCTCCAGATCCTCCTTGGTACTAACCTCCCGCAGTGAAGTACTTCCTCCATGCAGACTCCTCAGCCACACTGCCAGTTCACTTGTCTGCCTGTGGTGGTTTGAATGAGAGTACCAGCTCCCCCCAAGAAGCTCAGAGTGGGTGAACTATTTATGAAGCAGTAAGAGGTATGGCCTTGTTAGAGGAGGTGTGTCACTGGTGGGGGGCCTTGAGAGTTTAAGATCCCACACCAGATGCAGTCTCAACTCTCTCTGCAGGCTGCCTGCAGATCAGGATATAAGCTCTTAACTACTGCCCCAGCATCCTGCCTGCCTTGGTCATGGTGTCATAAAACAACAGAACAGGAAGGAAGACACTGACCAGTGACAAGAATCTTTCACCAACTAAAATAAGGCCCAGCAATAATATATAGATAGTAAGAATGCCAGTACTGGGCGGTGGTGGCGCACGCCTTTAGTCCTAGTACTTGGGAGGCAGAGGCAGGCAGATTTCTGAGTTCAAGGCCAGCCCGGTCTACA
>NW_022196891.1:68100405-68103903 GCF_008632895.1 Mastomys coucha
AAAAAAAAAAAAAAAAAAAACAAAAAAAAAGAAAAGAAAAGAAAAGAATGCAAGGCCATCCACACAGTGGGTGCTTTAAGCTCAACTCCAGAGCCAAAAATCATGCAAAAAGATGACTGTAAGGATATGCCTTAAGTACAGGCTAAAACTCCTCCAAGTTTTCTGCATTTGCTGTCTCATTTCTTCCCATCCATCTTGAACCTACCCCAGTCAAACACACCACTCCATACACACAGTTATGAATGTCCCCAGTAGCCTCCATACTCCTAAGTCACAGTCCTTGCCTCTACTGACCAATCAAGAGCATCTGACAATCTGACCCTTTTCTTATTAACTAAAACATTTTCTTCACTTAGCTTCCAAAACACTGCATTCACCTGATTTTCCTCCCATCTCAGTGCCTGGCCCTACCTTAATGGTTCCCCATTCCTTTAACATGAAACTGCCCCCGGGCTCAGCATGAATTTCTCTTTGAAATTCCACTGAACTCGTGGCTTTAAACAGCATCTATCTCTATGTCAAGCATTCCCAAATATGTATCTCCAGCTGACAGTGTCAAGAAGCCTAACTAACACACAGCTTGTGAGTGTTTAAAAACTACCTCCAAGTTGACACACTCCAGAGGTCTTCTTCCTTCTAGCTAACCTTCTATTGTTTCTAGTTAATGACATTCAATTCTCCTGGTGGCTCAAGCCAAAAACCCTAGAACCAATTTACCTCTAAATCCTATCAGCTTTCTATTCAAAACACACGGTCATATATCATAACCTGGCTTCTTACCTCTCATCCCATTTTTCCTCCTCTTCCTATCTGTCTCTTTCTTCCCTAGCCTTGCCAGCACCTAAGACAGCAGAGCAATGAGGTTGCTGGGGTTTTATGCGTAGTCATCTGCAGCAAAGTGCCTGGTATCCACAGGAATGGCATGGTAGGGAAGAGCAGGCTGCCGGATGTAGGTGGCAATATTCCCTAGCTGCCAATGACATGGAGCTGGTGGGAGGGAGACGAGCATGACAGGTGGGAGAGAAGCCTCAATAGTCAGCAGTGGTTCCAGTCAACAATCTGTTAACTGATGAAGCAAACGAGTAAATATATCTAAAGGAACTGGAGTGAGGCGCCTCACTGTCAGAGGGAGGATTCTGAAATAGGAGAGGGTAAGGCAAAAAGAACTAGAAGGTGTTAGACTGAAATAATTAGTAAACGAACTAATCTTTAAATGCATTCATATGCACCCAGGAATGGTGGCACACACCTATAATCCCAGCATTGGGGAGGCAGTGGTGAAAGAATATGCAAGTTCCATAGCTGTCCTATGCTATATTACTAGTTCAGGCAAGCCTAGGTTATTGAACGGCAGCTGTCTCAAAACAGGTATTTGTGGTAATGATGTGTAAACAACCACTGTAACGCTCATAAAAGCATACAATTATATATAGTATACACATAATTCTTGATGATAGCAACCGACAACTGTATTTTGTTTTTGTTTTTGTTTTTTCATAAATAAACATCACTTGTTCTTAAAAAATACCCGGTAAGATATTTAGGAGTTTCATTCTGAATGGTTGTTTCCAGTGGTGAAAGAGGGGGAATTGTGGGTAGTAAGGAGACACAAGGTAAATGGGGCAGGATTTTCACCGTTGGTGCATACGGGAAATACAGGTATAGTGTACTGACCGATCTTTCATTTTCTGTAGTTTTAAAAAAAAATGAAGGTGAGCCGGGCGGTGATGGTGCACGTCTTTAATCCCAGCACTTGGGAGGCAGAGGCAGGTGGATTTCTGAGTTCGAGTCCAGCCTGGTCTACAGAGTGAGTTCCAGGATAGCCTGGGCTACTCAGGGAAACCCTGTCTCGAAAAAACAAAAAAAAACCAAAAAACTGAAGGTGAATAAATGCACTTTTGTATGTATAGACTACTTCAGAAGAATCCATGAGAAACTAGTAACACAAAGTATCATTCTAAAGGATGCCTACCCCAGGTCCTTTCCACCAAGGTCACACCTCCGACACTTCCACTTCCCTCAGTGACAACAGCAGGGATTCTTAGCTTTCCTAGCAAGCTTTTCCACCTCACCTCTCTCTGCTCTGACCGCTTATTTGTTTACTCCTCCACAATGACCTTGCTTTTTACTCTATCTCGACCTGACCAGGGTCTTATTATTTTCAATAAGATGAAATATGGGGGCCACAGACAGCTCACCAAGTAAAAGTGCTGTTAAGTCTGATGTTCCAAGTTTGATCCCCAGGACTCACATGATGGAAGGAAAAAAAAAATCAATCCTGAAGATAATTGCCTATGTGCCTTGGCATGAACACCACCACCTCCACACACAAAGAAAGAAATCAATATAACAAAAAGGAGAGTTAAAAGAAAAAAAGTTGGGGTCACTGTTAAACATGGACTTTCAAGAAAAAAGGTGATGGAGGAAGAGGAGGAGGAGAAATGTGGTGACAGAGAGAAGTGACATCTAAGATAAGTTTGGCATTTTCCCCTCCAAATAGGAGAAGGTAACTAATCACGTTTGTTTTCTAACAGAGATGGGAGACATACTTAGGAAAAAGAGCTTGGGTGGCATTTCTAATAAAGCACGAGGGAGTGGAAACTCACAGAGAAAACTGGTCTATCTAGGATCAAGAGGACATCCTCAGCATCTACATTGGGGAAAGGCAAGCATGCAAGTAAATGAGATGAGGTAGAAAGAGACTGAAAGTTCTCATTCAGAGCATGAAAGAGGAGGTGGTAAGAGGCTGAGGAGGAAGGCTTTGGGGAACAATCATCAGAGAGAGAGGGGAACACGACCCAGGAATAGACTGGCCAAGCCCATTAAAGTCTCCAAGGATCCCAAGTGCAGCGTGTTGGAGAAAGTAGCAGGCAGTTAGTAGCTCCATTTCTGAGAAGGGACTGAAAGTGACTGGAAACCCAGCAGACCTCAGCCACAGAACGAGGTGGAAGGCTGTAGACTGCGACCGAAGGTTTACACCTACATGTTTAATGTAGAGGAGAGACCATGTTCTGGAGATGGCAGAGAAAGATAAGGAACCACCTACTATATTCTGAGTTGCTGTGTGCAGAAAGATTTCACCAGGACTGCGGGGAGAGCTGTGTCATCAGGGGAGTGTCAGGCTTTGGTTAGTGCAAGAAAGGAAGAGAAGCTTCAAAGGAGATGCTGACGGCATGAGAGAAACCACGGTGGCCGGAAGCGCCCCAGCTTGGCACACATCTCTTAAGTGGCTTTTGAAAAAAGAAAAGTGGCTTCTGCACAACTCGAGCGAGAGGAAGAGAGGAAAGAAGAGGGAAAGGAAAGATGGCAAACTAGCTGTGGAAAGATGACCAACACTGCGTAATATTAGAAATTTGTAAATTCAAACAAGGCGCCACCACATGCCTGCTAAAATGGCTAACCTCCAGAGTACTGGCAACAGCAAACAAATACCCACCCACTGCAGAAACACCCACCCACTGCAGAAACACCCACCCACTGCAGAAACACCCACCCACT
>NW_022196891.1:68103983-68126417 GCF_008632895.1 Mastomys coucha
CCACCCACTGCAGAAACACCCACCCACTGCAGAAACACCCACCCACTGCAGAAACACCCACCCACTGCTGATGGAGACACAGAACAGTGCAAGTCTGGCAGTGTACTACAAACCAAACATACTCTTAGAATATGACCCAGTAATTGTGCACCTTGGGATCAGACCAAATGATAGGAAAGTTTACACCAACACAAAAACCTGCATACAGATGTTTAGAGCAGCTACACGTATAACTGCTAAAAACTGGAAGCACCGAGATAGCAACATGTAAACAGATATACAAATTACATATATACATACATATACACAAACATATATGAACAGATAAACAAATATATAAACATAAACTGAATTATGTCCACCCAAAAGTCATATTGAAACCCTGATTCCCAATATGGCCATGTCTGACAGAGTCTTGAGGAGATTAGTAAGAATAAATGATGCTGTGGGAAGAGGGTAACTCCCCTCAATACCATGGGAGGGCACAGCTAGAAGCCAGTCAGCTACAAGCGAAGAAGAGGGCTAACGTCCAAACCTGAGCATGCTAGCTAGCATCCTCCACACTTTGTAGACTACTGGAATGACAGATCCCTCTCAGTATACATTTGTCAAAACCCTTATATTTAGCACTACTCTGTGCCGGGGGGGGGGGGGGGGGGGGGGGGGGGGGGGGGGGGGGAGGAGTGAGTCATCAAGCCACAGCCACAGAAACTTTAAATGCATTCTACTAAGTAAAGAAGCCAGTTTGAAAAGGTTATACTACTCGATTCCAATTATACAACAAAAGCAAAATGGTGGAGACAGTGAGAAGATCTGCTCTGGGGTATGGGATGAGCAGGTGGAGCTCAGGGAATGTTTAGGAGAGAGACACTCACACTGCTCTACACAACACTAATGATGTAATGATGTAATGATGGACTCATATGACATTTGACAAAACCCCTATATTAAGGCTCAACCTTTACTTAACACAAATGTATCAAGCCTGGTGTGGTGGCTCATGCCTTTAATTCTAGTATTTAGGAAGCTGAGACAAGAGCATTAAGAATTCAAGGCAAGTCTGTTTACATCAAATATTCCAAGCCAAGTTAGACTGCATAAGAAGACCCTATGTCAAAAAGAAAAGAAAAGAAAAGAAAAAGAAAAAAGAAAAAAAGGAAAGACGATAAAAGAAAAAGCTGATCAGCATTAGTTCATCCATCTTTTTTTTTCTTTTTCTTTTTTGGTTTTTCGAGACAGGGTTTCTCTGTGTAGCCCTGGCTGTCCTGGAACTCACTCTGTAGACCAGGCTGGCCTCGAATTCAGAAATCCGCCTGCCTCTGCCTCCCAAGTGCTGGGATTAAAGGCGTGCGCCACCACTGCCCGGCTAGCTCATCCATCTTAACAGTACAATACTAATTGCTTTATTTGCCTGCCCTTGCTGTAATAAAACACCATGCCCAAAAGTAACTTGGGGAGGAAAGGGTTTACTTGGCTTACATGTGCTAACAGTGTCTACGGGAAGGAGAGCCTGGGCAGAGACCTAGAAACAGGAACTGAAGCAGAAGCCATGTCAGAATGCTGCTCCTCATGGCTTGTTCAACCTGCTTTCTGATACACCCTAGAACCAGCTACCCAGGGTTGCCACCACCCACAGTGGGCTGGGCCCTCTCACATCCACCATTAATCAACAGAATGACCCGTAGACTTGCCTACGTGACAGTCTGATGGAGGAATTTTCTCACTAGAGGTTCCCTCTTTCCTGATGTTTCTAGCTTGGGTCAAATTAAAAACAAACAAAAAAACCTAACCAGCATAGTAACCTAGGATGTCACCAGTAGAGGGAACAGTACAGAGAAGAGAAGTTCATGGAACTGCATGCACCATCTGTACAATTACTCTAAAATTCTAAAGCAGTACTTTTATTTTTTTTTAGAAAGATTTATTTATTTATCGTTATATGTAAGTACACTGTAGCTGTCTTCAGACGCACCAGAAGAGGGCATCAGATCTCACTACAGATGGTTGTGAACCACCATGTGATTGCTGGGATTTGAACTCAGGATAGTCAGTGCTCTTACCTGCTGAGCCATCTCACCAGCCCCCTAAAGCAGTACTTGTAAAAGGATTATTAAGTGATAACATTAAATATAGTTGGGGAGCCAGAGGCAGGAAACTTATGAAAGCTGTAAGCCACCCTACGCTACATAGCAAGACCTTGTCTCAAAACACTTCAAGGTATGGTACTGTATGCTTATAATCCCAGCATTCAGAGGCTTAAGGAGGGATATCAGAAACTTGAGGCCAGCCTGGGCTACACAATTGCCTTTAAAAGATCCTAAGTGAAAAATAAGTAAAAGAAATAACAAAATGCACCTATGTGAAGCCCAAATGCCAGTCTCCAGAAACCTTTATGGGCACACAGCCATCCTTGCCCACCTATACCTTCTGCTATGGCTGCTGCTTCCCTGTGGCAGAGCAGCTTCGACAGAAAACACAGGACAGTGATGTCTAAACTAGCTGCTATCTGAACCTTCTCAAAAACCATTTGCAGATGTCAGCTCTAAGTGCCATTAATCACATTTAGAGAATGAATAAGTAGAAGTACGTCCCACCATATCTGTGCTGAGATAACTTCCTTCAAATTGTACAAGTTGTTCTTCATAAGAAATACTAATTATAAAATCCAATTTTTAAAATCTAACAGGACAGCCGTTAAAAATCACTTTTTAAATACATCAGTAAAATAACCAAATATCCAAAACAGCAACTACCCAAAAAAAAACCCATTCTTTTATTGAGAAACCCTAGTAGACAGTAGTGTTCAACTATAACGCCTGCAAAATCTATCCTACCTACTGAACACCTGAGGGATAAAAGTATTGAGCCATGAGACAATTGTTAACAGTCTGAAAAGAGAAGCCTAAAAACCATTGGGGAAAGGACATACTCAAGAGGGGACAGGGCAGGATACCTGAGAAAGGAGTCAGTCAGCTGACTACAAAGAACTGAATGTTGTTGAAGAATCAAGATTAGGAGTTAGGAAAATGCAGCTGAGAATCAGAATCTAGGACAAAATAATACCATCAGTAAGTGCCTACCACAAACATAATGGTCAAATGGTTGAGAAAACTAATGAAGTAGACTTGTTAAGAACAGAAGCATTAGGAAGAATTTAGCCTTTTGAAAAAAAAAACTAGGAAAGCGTTACAGAGTAGAAAAATCTGAGGCACAGACTTCAAAGTTAGATAAGCCTGGTTCTGATACTACTTTATCACGTACTAGTCTAAGACTTAGAGAACAGACTTCTGTGAACCTCGGTTTCAACATCTAGAGAATGGCAGGACCTCATTGGACTGTTATAAACATAACATAAATAACTCGGGTAGTGGGTTTGGCAGAATAGCTGACAAAAATAGAGTCCCAAACAAGTGGCTGCTGTTACTATAACAAAAGTATTTAGCTTGGAAAATGCACTCCAGAATGGACATTTAAAGTTTTTTTTTCCCAGAAAGTTGTTGAAACCTGCCCAAGAATTGTAATTGTAGAGAACATCTGCCACTGTTAAATTAAACTAGGATGCTCAATACTTCCTGGTTGAGAGTCCTCTCATGTTCTAGTGGAATGCGGGGCCAAGGAAGAAAATGTCCCCAAAGCTGAAGGACAGTGTAGTCTCACGACAGGATCCACTGAGGCACCTACAGAACTCCATTCATATATTAACATACATAATCCTGTTAACATTCTGTCTTGTAATCAAGAGGGGAATATCAGCTTTCTCTAAGGATTTAGATGCCAAAGTTTGTCCCTTGTCATTCTCTATTCCATCCTTCCTGAACACCAAAAATAGACTTAACAAGAGATTTCAGAGCTGTGTTTGGACAGCAGTCAGGATTACATCAGTTTGTGTTAGATCTAGTGATCAGGGACACGAGGTCAGGTGCTTGGGAGAATTTCTTCTTTGCCAATTTGGATCTATGTCTTAAACCAATAGTTAGAGCTAGGAAGCAAGGATTTTCTTCTGTATTTCAACCACGTTTTCTCAACACACCTCATACACGTGCAGTACACATACACCACACACACACACACACACACACACACACACACACACACACACTCTGCCCCCGACCCACACGCCCACAGTCTGAGAAAATAGCTTGGAGCCTTTGGGGGCATCCTGCTACAGTCATCCTGGTACAGTCATCCTGCTAAGTTCTGGTCCCTCAAGATCACCTGGAATTTCCACCAGGAACACACGCTGAGAAACTACAGCAACTTCCATCAGAACATCATTTCACTATCGCTGCGGCCAGGACAGAAGCCCAGCGGCTCTGCCAGTCTCTTCCACGACCCCGCGACCCGTGGCCTCGCTCCCTTGACACGGTTCGTCCACACCTGTCACCGCCACCGGGCGGAAATTAGGAGGAAAAAAGCAAACCCCGCAGACGCGGCCCGACCTAGCTCGGGTACATTCGCAGATCCACTCACCCCAGTCTTCATCTGGTCCATGAGGAAGAACCGGACTAAAAGGCGACTCCATGGCGCCGGCAACAGAAGCCGGCTTCCCCGAAACAGACACCTCTCCCTCACAACTCGGATCGGTGAGTAATCCGAAACGGCGGCGGCCGGAGGACAAAATAAGGCAGAACGCTGACGGACGGTGGCCGGGCGGAGGCAAACTATCTTACTGCGCACGGGACCTTGGAGCAAAAGCTAAGGAGACGTCAGCAGATAAGCAAGCTCAATAGACTCGTGAGTAAATATTTCCCTAGGAGGATTTCAGCACTTTCTGTCCCGCTGTGGGGTTTTGTGGTTGTTCTTGTTTGTTTCTCTCTCTTTTTTTTAAATTGGGCGGAGAGCACCCAGATTTAACCGCTTCGTTAAAATTCGCTGATGCTAATAAAAATGAAAAGTCTCCTGATCATAGTGGTTTGTTCTTTGTGTTTAATACTACGATATAGACATCTCAGAACGAAATTAGAAATTGACAGCCTGATTCTGTATGTATAAATATTTTTCGATCGCTGTAAAAAAAAAAAAAATTCCATGTACATGGTAAATAAAGAAAAATACAAGGAATGTCCGACATGTGTTAGAACCGCTTCTGTACTGGGACAGAATCCGAGGTAAACTTTCTCACAAATCATCATTTGCAGAAAACCGACCTTCAGACAAATTTAAACAAAGAAAATATATAAGATAAACCCTCCATGTCCACACTTACCTCCAAAAGAAGAGTTTCTAAAACTCGCAATGAGTTGTCAATCTTTTATTACTAAAATTCAAGGTTCTAAATATTTTTAGAGAAAAAAAGTCATATGCAGCACGGATCCCAACTGGAAAATGTGGACAATTTGAAACAACGCTTTCGAGAACGTACTTAGCGTTGTTTACTTTTCGGTTTTACTCGATTTCAGCGGCCAGGGACGACCTTTAAAACGAAACGGTGAATGAACGCGGATCCCTCTAGGACCGAGAGGAACTTTTCCCATGGTTACAAACAAACAGAAATGCTTCCCAGAATCCTCCGAGCTCCTCGTGGCTGAGGTTACTACCGATTGCGGAATGCTGCAAAGCTGGGAGCAAAGCCAGATCAGAATTCACGAAGTCCGGCTGGGACCGCACCCGCATATACACGTGCAATGCGCCGACGCGCGCGCACACACATGCATGCATACAAGCATACACGCATGCATACACACATGCACCCATGCATACGTACACGCACAGACACGATTCTGAGGTCCCCCTCCTCCCATCGTTGGAATGATAATTTTTTATTTACGGTGAAATGTATAACATTTTCATTATGGAGCTTCAACCTTTCAGTTTTAAGTTTTTATAAAATTTATTTTTTATCAAGTTCTCTTATTCAAAAAAGTTTGGATAATTGTGATAAAAAGCCGTTTGAATACATATCATCAAAAGTAAACAAAGATTAACATTTTTCACTAAGTATAAGTTTTTCTCAAAGTATAAGAAATTTTCAGTTGCAGGTAAGTTGAACTGTCTCCTTACTATACCACTACCCAGCCAATTTGATTTCCCTCTGTCCAAATAGACAATTCCTACTATTGATTTTATGAAAAAAAAATTATTCCATTTTAATATTTACTTTTACCATGTTTAAACATATTTGTAAATACATATGTTGAGTGTCAGGGGATTTTTTTTTTAATTCACATAAATATATAACACAGAAATATTCTCCAAATTATTGTCACTAGGCATTACTCTTTGAAGCTCTCTCGGGGTTTTAGTAGCAATTAAATGCTATTAAATGCTACATGTCCCTGAATTCATATAATCCTAGTTGTTTATCTGAGATGGACATCTGGGTCTTTGAATTGTTTACCAGTACATAAAATATATTCCCTGCAAGTGTGCCTCTCACAAGTTTGCTGGGTCACTTGCAAAATCAGCAGTTTACGTCCTCACTCACATACATGTCAAGACTAGATATGATCAGACTTTTACAACTTGTGTCACTATGGATGGGTGTGACTATAGTTCACATTTCTCTGGCAGTCCAGGAATGCTGTATTCCTTCATGTTCATTAGACTGTACCCTGTTGTGAACCATATCCGCTCTTTTTATAAAGTGTTTACTCAGTTCCCTTTCTCCTAGTGATGTGCAGAACTTCAAATAGCCTACTTAATTCATTTTTACTGATCTATATGTTGCGAATATCTTCTCCTAGCTTAGCAGCTGTCTTTATTTATAGGGGTTTTGCTCTCTAGCTCTCAAGTGTAGTGAACTTGTCAACCTTTTGTTATGGGTTATACTTTGTTACACTTGTATTTTAAGAAGCCCTTGCCTATCCTGAGGTCATTAAGGATTTCCTCTTCCTAGTTTATAGTTCGGTTTCCATTCTTTCTCTGTTGTGTGGTATCTTGGATATGGTGACACTATTGACTTCTGAACCACACTCTTGTGCCCAAAACCCTTGCTGCCTTCCATTACTGTTATGCTTGGTCTGTGTGCTTCTTAGAATTTCCCGTTTAAAAGCCTTACATTGTGCAAATAGTAACACTTTAGCATTTATTTTTAAAAATATAAGAGGCAAATATGGTAAATGGCCATGTTACTACCACCCCAGCCTCAGCCATTTGTCGTTCCTGTCCTGTCTATTCTCCCCACCCCACCCCCAGTACCTTTTGCATTTTTTCCCAGGAATGTCTTGAAGTAAATCTCAAACATGTATATTTCATTAAACATCTCTAAACAATGGCTTTTATTTTGAAAATACTATATGTAACAAAGTTGCTTAATACCTGCCTGTTCCACATTCAATTTTCAGTCTTAAAAATGAATATCTAGGAACCAGAGATGGTCTAGCGGTTAAGAGTACTTGCTGCTCTTGCAGAGGACCTGGGTTCAGTTCCCAGCCCCCACATGACAACTCACAACCATCTGTAACTCTAGTTCCAGGGAACAGGACACTCTCCTGCTCCAAGGGATCCTGCACATAAACTCAAAACAAGTGTATACATACACTCATAAAAATTAAAAATAAAAGTGAGTTCCAGGACAGCCAGGGCTACACAGAGAAACCCTGTCTCAAAAAACCAAAAAAAAAAAAAAAGAATAAAATCAGCCAGGCGGTGGTGGTGGTGCACGCCTTTAATCCCAGCCCTTGGGAGGCAGAGGCAGGTGGATTTCTGAGTTCAAGGTCAGCTTGGTCTACAGAGTGTGTTCCAGGACAGCCAAGGCTACATACACTGAGAAACCCTGTCTCGAAAAAACAAACAAACAAACAAAAAACCATGAAAGCTGGGTGGGGGGGCCAGAGAGGGGGACTTTGAGGGTGGGAAGGGAAGGAGGAGATGTGTGGTCAGAATTAATTATATACATGAATGAAATTGGCAAAGAATTTTTTTTTTAAAGACTGGAGAGGCCCAGAGGTTGGATGTCATTTCTCATAGGGCACTTAACCCAGGACCAGCCACCAGTTAGCTACCTACACCAACCTCACCAAGCCTAACACGGTGATGGGGAAAACCAAAATCTTGGCTGGTTCCTGGTAGCACCAACCTGACCCAGCAGGAAGGCGGACACGCTCAGGTCCTGCTGCCCAGTGGCCCAGAAGCAGTGTGAACACACCTTGTTTTGCTATTCTCTTGCTTTTGTTTGAGATTCTGTGGTAGCCAGACTGACCTCTACTCAACTCCCTACAAGACTCAGGATGATCTTTGCCTCTTGTCCCCACCCCTAGAGTCCTGGAATGGTAGGCATGCACCTCCACCCTGGCTGAGCCTTACCTAAAGAGATATGTTTCCCACCCATTTCTGCACTGTTAAATACAATTAGCTTTCTAAAAGGCATTGTCCCTTTCAGCTGGAATGTATGGAATCAGAAAGCAGGCACTTGTCTGGTTTGTTCACTCTATCGCCTACAATGGTGCACACATTTCTCCATGTACATTATACATCATACTGGAAAATGTACCTACAAATGAAATAGGCTACTCTCTGCTACATCCTATGGTGTAGGACAAACAAAGGGTAAGTTGAGTCATGGAATTGCACCTACCAAGAGGGGCTCTTACGGACCAACCAAGTTTTGAAAAGCTTTGAGAAGATCACGAAGGAGGAAAAGGTTAACAGATTTTATCAAAGACTGAAAATGAAAGAATTTCTTCTTGCTTAAGAAATACTGTAGCCGGGCAGTGGTGGCACATGCCTTTAATCCCAGCACTTGGGAGGCAGAGGCAGCCGGATTTCTGAGTTCAAGGCCAGCCTGGTCTACAGAGTGAGTTCCGGGACAGCCAGGGCTACACAGAGAAACCCTGTCTCGAAAAACCAAAAAAAAAAAAAAAAAAAAAAAAAAGAAAAAAAAAAAAAGAAAAAGAAAAGAAATACTGTTATATGCTAGTTTCCAGAGGCTTCAGGTCATATACTGAGGTCTTTCTTTTCCTTTTTAAGATTTTTCTTTCAAAGATTTATTTTATGTGTATGAATGCTCTATCTGCATGTACTCCTGAATGCCAGAAGAGGGCATCAGACACCATGTAACCATTAGCTGGGAATTGAACTCACGACCTCTGAAAGAGCAGCCAGTGCTCTTAACGGCTGAGCCATCTCTCCAGCAAGAGCCGAGCCATCTCTCCAGCCTGAGGTCTTTCTTAAGAATCATCAGTAGTAACACCTTTCCCAGACCAACTAGGCATGTTTAAAGAGGATTACTGTTCTCATCATTTAAACATTATTCCCATGTTTGTTTGTTTGTTTGTTTTTGAGACAGGGTTTCTCTGTGTAGCCCTGGCTGCCCTAGAACTTGCTCTGTAGACCATGCTGGCCTCAAACTCCAGAGATCTGCCTGTCTTTGTCTCCCCAGTGTTAGGATTAAAGCTGTGCGCCACCACTGCCCAGCTGAATGTCATTTAAGTAAAAATGTCTTAAGGTCATAGACTGTCCTTGTTTTAGCTAATTCTGATTTCATGTAATTGTTCAAATATCTAATTAAGTCTAATTCTAATAGTGAATGAGTAAAATAAATTCTAATGACTATAGGTAAGACTAAAAAGCTAATCTGGCCACACATAGTGGCATACACCTTTAATCCTGGCACTCTCAGAAGGCAGAGGCAGTTGGAGCTCTTATCAGGCCAGCCTGGTCTACACAGTGAGTTATAGGACAGCCAGGGCTACATGGAGAAACCCTGTATCAAACACACACACACACACACACACACACACACATTCACTTATATTCATTCATCCCCAACCCCACTGCACTGTCCCACCCCAAGAAGAAGAGAGAGATTAACAAGGCTCACGTGTGGTGAAGAGTGGGAGAAGGTAGTCCCCTACAGTGAGCTTCCTGCACACTGAGCAGGAAGCTATAGGACTGCAGCTTTCCTGAGTGGTTTGGGAGAAGGTAGTCCCCTGAGCAGGAAGCTATAGGACTGCAGCTTTCCTGAGTGGTTGCCCATGCTGCCTTTCTGGAAATGCAACTGCTTTGAGTTGGCTGTGCTCCTGTAGGTAACCCCTAAAGTCATCAATTCACCAGACGGGACTTCAGCAGAACCATCTCTGGTCTGTCAGTGCCCTATGCAGGATGAATAGATTTATTCACATCTCCCTAGGAGTCACCAAACAGCATATGTAGGTTTACTAATGTCTCTTAAATGAAACACAGAAATAACTTTTCAAAATATAACCAATTTTGCTTTATATTTCTGAAAACCAAAAACTATCCTGGATACTGACAGTTTCAAGTTTTACATACAATTTTAACCTTGTAGGCTTTAGTATCACCTAACCTACATACAACAAAGCATAACTTTTAAAAACATAAGAATCTGCGGATATAGCTCAGAGGTAGAATGCTTGCCTAGCATGCTTAAAGCATGGGCTAGATCAAACGGCATAGAAGCTTTAAAACTTGTAACTTATTATATCACATAATAAGCTACCAACCACAGCTGTTACAGTCGGTAATTATCTTCGGACATTCCAAATGAAATTTGACATCTAACCATGAAAGATTAACAATGGAGAAGTGCCTTTCACAGGATCTCTCCCAAGCTGGGCCCTAAGTTCACAGTTTCTTTGTTTGTGATCCCAGCGCCGGCAATGTTTTCATTTCATCCACTCTGTTCTTGTGTATCTGAAAAGCAGGCGTTATCCATCGACCACACGAGCACTGTTCACCATACCAGTTAAAGGAACCCAACTTGGCACTGCATTTTGGGCAAAGAAGCTGAAAAAAAAAAAAAAAAAGCAAACTTTTATACACATTCAGCAACTGTCTTTGACAATACAGAGTGTAAAATAGCTAAGGCATGGGTCAAGGAGTTTGTCATGTTCCCACATATATAAGATACACTTACTTATCTGATCATTAACTACCAATATTACAGAGGAAGTACTCTGTCCTGAAGAGGGGGACCAGGAGCCAGGCTGACGGGGAAAAGCAAAGCTCAGGGCAGCTACGAATGTTTTCAATCAGGTAACAAACACTTGGTTTCCATTCAGTTTAGAGCAGGACTCCAAGTTAGAGCATCAGGGGAAAGGATGGAGATGCACATTCAGAGTCTCATCGTCTGTGACTGCCTGCAGTTGGTCGGTAGCACATGGGTCAGACACACTGATGTTCCAGTCCGAGAGAAACCCAAAGTATTCACCAAGTCAACTGCCCTTTCTCTAATGTTAATAATGGCATCACCATGTATGTTTAGTATACACAGTCTGGGGATTTTATTTTATTTTATTTCATGTATTTTAAGTCATGTATTTTATTTTAAATAGTGAGCTACAAAAGTCTGGACATAGAACCAGCAAGATGGATGAGTGTGTAAAGGCATCTGCCAAGCAAACCTTGACCTGAGTTTGATTCCTGGAACTCTCATGCAAAGGTAGAAAGACCAAAACTATACTGACCTCCACACACGCACCGGGGCATATGTACTCCTTACTCAAATAAATAAATAGGTAAGTTTTATTTAAGTCTATACATAAAACCCAGAAACACAAGTGGAAAAACAAAAACCAGAGTTGGACCATAAAAAGTTGGAGGATAACCTCAGCTACATAGCACATACAAAGCCAGCCTAGGCTACATAGTACCCCTCTCCCCTTATACACACACACACACACAGTTTCTCTACTTTCTTAAACTTTAATGTGACAAAATATACTATACGTTTGAGATGGGAAAATTTGATGAAGCTTATCTACAATATTCAAAGAGCTCCTACATATCAAGAAAAAACAAAGCTATAAAAAGAAACTATATAGAAAAGAAACTAAAAAGAAATGTTATAGAAAAAGAAACTATAGCCAAGTGGTCGTGGAGCATGCCTTTAATCCCAGCACTTGGGAGACAGAGGCAGGCAGATTTCTGAGTTCGAGGTCAGCCTGGTCTGCAGAGTGAGTTCCAGGACAGCCAGGGCTACGCAGAGAAACCCTGTCTCGAAAAACCAAAATAAATAAATAAATAAATAGAAAAATGCTACGCACACTTGTCTACTCCAGTCACATCCAAAATATCGGGGATAAAATCCTGATAAAGGATAAGAGGCAATAAGACTTCAAAAGGAGATCTGTGCCTCCTGGATTTCAGACAGTCGCTGGTATCCCCTAACTCAGACGTGTTCCAGATTAGTCTTTCCAATCATCAACACGGCCTCATAATTAGGCATAAAGCTACCCCAAGAAATGATTTGTAAATGGTTAAGATTGGGCATTGTCTCCTGGCCGACACAATGTTTCTAACTATCCTAGTTTAATGTTTTACTTATTAGAGTAATTGAAGGGTTTCCCTCTAGGACATTAACTCAAAGTATTAGGTCGGGATTCCCCTCTGCCTGCCTCCAGCAAGAACCAGAGAATTAGCATAAGAATACCTCAACAGGGAGGGCTCCACCCCTCTTCCTCCGGCTCCACCCCTCTTCCTCCTGCTTTACACCTAGCTACCAGACCCTTGCTGACCTTGGTGTGGGGGTCACTTGCCTACATGACTTGAGTCTAGCATTAGGACTGGGGGAAGAAGGACTTGGACTCACATGCAGGACTAGCACTAGAACTTAGATGGGCTAGGACTCAGATTCATGCATCCGCATTCCCCCGGGCCCAGAGTGCTTTGGCCCCGGGGGATACAGCACCAGTTCAGAGGAGATAGCTGCTGCTTTAGACCCAGTATGTTTTAGATAGCCTCAGATGTACCTCAACTATTGAGCTGCCAGATTTACCATCTCTCTTTTACAATGACTGTAAAAGTCTGATGCCATTTCTAAGAAATACATTTAGATCTTATACTTCATGTGTTGTCTCTGCCGTCATTTCTTCGCCTATTATGCCTTGTCGACCTGACTAGGACCCCCGTTTCTCCCGTGGGTTGAGGGAGGCCCAGATCGGCTGGCCCGTGGCAGAAAAAGAAACTATAAGTGGCTGATGAACCAGTTTTGTCACCTTGACACAAACTAGTCACCTGGGAAGAAGAAATCTTGACTGGAGAATTGTGTCCATCAGACTGGCCTGTGGGAGCAACATAGGCATGATGTTTATATGTACTGTGTGAAGATGTGTCTGTCCTTCCTTGCCTGCCTAAGGCATCCTCTGACTGGATAAGATCAAAAGCCTAGGGCCTATTAACAAAGGCAGGAAGTAGAAGGTGAAAGTTCTAAGAAAGTCAGGTGTGAAGAGATTCACCACCGGAACTCAGAGGAAGTCGTAACCAGCCACGTGGCACACATAGAATAATATAAATGAGTTGATATAAGTTGCAAACTAATCAGGAAACAAGGTTAGCTTAAGGCCAAGGCTTAAACACATAAGTCTTCTTTGTCATTTTTCAGGAGCCAAGGCAGACTTAGAAAAGCCCAAAGGGTTACAGGGCATTCTCTTGATTAATGATTGCTGGGGGGTGGGGGGGAAGGGGGAGGTTAGCCCACTATGGATGGTGTCACCCCTGATTTATATGAGAAAGCAGGCTAAGGAAGTCATAAAGACAAGCCAGTAAGAAAGCAGAGTTTGTCCATGGTCTCTGCTTCCGTTCCAGCCTCCGGGATCCTGAAAACCATAAAACATGAACTGAACCCTTTCCTCCCAGACTGTTTTTGGCCGTGGTGTTTTTCACAGCAACAGCCTCTCAGCTGCTAAATAGCTAAATATACTAATCTTCAGTAGTAAACATGAGACGTCGGGGGCATCTTAGAATTAACATTGTTTTCACTCCACAAACATTTCATAGTATCTAGTATGATGAGAGACAAAAGAAATGTGTACACATGTTCTCTTCGTGAGAAGAAATTCTGTATGTGCTTTATGAATGTTAGCCTTAATGGAGCTGTTAAGCCAGGAGTTCCATTTCTAAGTATCTCTTCTATGGAAATCACAAATCTATGTACAAAGAAACAAACACAGATGTGACTTAGATATTTATTTAATGTATTGAAATATCTCAGTAAGTAGCCCTGGCTAGCCTGGAACTCTCTATGTAGACAAGACTTACCTTGACCTCACAGAAATCCACCTGACTCTGCTTCCTGAATTCTGGGATAAAAGACATGCACCGTTCACTACAACCCACCCACGATTTAGAATCTTTTACGACAATGGCTTTTCTCTGTGTCTGTGTGCGCTCGTTTTACGGACTAAAATTAAGGCAGCAAGCCAAAAGCACAAAAGCCAAAACTGGATTTCTCTGAGACTGAAAGCTCGACGACAAATCCTAATCCTGGGAATGGGAAGAGGGAGCCAGGCATAGCTGTGCAGTCTTATAATTCCAGCACTTGCAAGGTAGATGCAGGAGGACCAGGAGGTGGAGGCCAGCCTGGGCTACATGAGATCCCAGGAAGACCAGGAGTTATAGGCCAGCCTAGGCTACATGAGATCCTGTCTCAAAACTCAACACTGAACAGGAGCCAGGCTAGGTAATGCTTCTTTGTAATGCCGCCACTCAGAAGGCTGAGGACGAAGGAGGGGTTCAAGTCCAACCCAGGCCACAGAGCAAAAACAAAGTGAAACAAACACCAGCAAAAATTCAGAGTGACTCCCATGGGTACACTGATCATGATGATTACAAACAAAAACCAAAACCAAACAAAACCAACCTCTGCAACTATAACAAAAAGCTACTGAGCATTAGAAAATGGCTGAATCATACATAAATAAAGCTTACCCTCTCCAGACAAAATAGTAACTAATGTAAATTAAGTTTCTTCATCAATAGATTGCAAATACATCAGTAGATGGCTGTCTTAATTTAGCCTGTAAAATGAGTGCTCACAGACAACAGAGTAGAGCCATTTTTATAAAATATTCTAAATCACGGATATTTTATCTATAAAATAAATAAAATATTTTATTTTATAAAATATTCTAAATCATAATCTCAAATGAGATAATATATAAAAGGTTTCATAAAAAATATATCGTATAAACTTTTACACACCCATACAACCTTTCAAATTCATTAAGATTGTTATTACACAGGGTTGAGTTGTAGCTCATGGAGAATGTAGAGGGCATGCAAGTGTCCTGGATTAGATCCCCAGCATTAAAAAAAAGTTACAGAATACCTCAGATTAATATCATGTTTGCAAAAAGGCAAATTGTGAGGTACTGCAGGATATGCGTCTGAGCTCCATTCTTTAATAGGGAATGAAAAGCTTCCAATAGCAAATGTATTAAATTCAAAGATCAGAAAAATAGACAATGTGTGTCATGAAGCTAAATGAGAAAAATAAATTTTAAACCTATTTTTACCTTGATTTATGCCCCCTATTTAATTTTGTGATATATATAATTATTCTTAAAATGTTAGTCTTACATTTGAAAAACATAAATAACAGTTTTAAAATAAATCTAACTTGGATGAGTGGTTTTCCACCAAATGAGTGGCTAATGAATTTGAATCAGCTAATTTTTAAAAACATTTTACTTGCTGGGCAGTGGTGGCACATATCCATGATTTAGAATATTTTATAAAAATGGCTCTACTCTGTTGTCTGTGAGCACTCATTTTACAGGCTAAATTAAGACAGCCATCTACTGATGTATTTGCAATCTATTGATGAAGAAACTTAATTTATATTAGTTACTATTTTGTCTGGAGAGGGTAAGATTTATTTATGTATGATTCAGCCATTTTCATCTAACACTTGGGAGGCAAAGGCAGGCAGATTTCTGAGTTTGAGGCCAACTTGGTCTACAGAGTGAGTTCCAGGACAGCCAGGGCTACACAGAGAAACTCTGTCTTGAAAAAACAAAACATTTTACTTGAGTGCTGGGGGCATAGTTTCATGGTAGAGTGTATGCTTACATGGATAAGACCTTGAGTTTAATTTAAAAAGAGATCATTTATTTTTGATAACCTTGCTCATATACTAAAAAGGTCTAATCCTCAGAATCTTCAGGAAGGAAATGTTAACATGACGATTTGTTTTGGTTTCTGTCCAGACAGTAAGATAGCACAAGACGCCAAGGCCCTCTGGCCAAGCCTGGTGACCTGAGCTTGATCCAAAGACTCACATGGTAAACAGTGAAAAATCAATTTCCACAAGCTCATCTGACTTTCATGTGAGTGTGTGGCACCCAAACCTCCCCACAGGTACACACACATACCATGTACAAAATAAAGAAAATGTAATACAAACATTAAAAGTAAATACAAATACGTCTGTTGTGTTGTCTTGAGATAGTGTCTCATGAATGTCAGGAGAGTCTCTAACTCACTGCAAGCCTGTGGTGACCTTAATGACTGGTCCTCGTGCCTCAACCTCCCGAGTGCTAGGGAAGCCTGGTTTATATGAGGCTGGAGATAGAATCCAGGGCCTCATGCACACTAGGCAAGTACTCTGCCAACTGAGCCACATTCCTAGCTCTACCGATGACACAATGAAACTGTAGAAAGTAAACAGTGTTCTCACCTGTCCGTCCATAACTCCCAGCAAAGTAGATTCCATCCACTGCACAGGTTCAATGAAGTAAGACGTACACTGAGCCTGACTCCCTGTGGTAAGTGCTGAAGAGGGTGCTGTTCTCTTGTGAGCAAAGGCCATTGGCCCACTTCCTTCGCTATGACCCAAAATACTAGAACATCTAAATAAAGATCGCCTGTGAAACCACCAAAGACAAAAACATTAATGAAAGCACAGATGAAATATACAGTTCTTCTTTCAGGTCAAAATAATACAACATGGAGTATGCTACTCAAATTTTCAGTAGCCCCTACAATCCAGTTCCTAAGTTGCATTCTTTCTGAAGCATGTTTGGACCTAAAATTTCCATAACATTCAATTAAACAAGTTCTTCTTACAGAAAGAATGAAGCTTGAAGTGCTTTTTCCAATTATCAAGAAAGATAAAATTTCCAGAGGATACAAAATATTTTACCTGCACTTTCTACATTTGTAGAGAATGTCATCTTGCAATCCTTGTGAAATGGTAGTTGGGTCAACAGCAAAGAGTTCTTGAGGTAAATTCCGAAGTTCTGCAAGATAATTTAAATGCATCCAACTGTCAAGATTAACCTTCGAGATTTTCAGATAAACTCCCAATGCCAAACTGAGGCTACACGTGCTAAACTCAGAAACTAAAAGCAAAAATCTCCATGTTGAGAAATGAGGTAGGAAAGCAAAATGAGCAAGCCTTTGCTCTAAATGGAGTGCCTAATTTCAATCCCAGCCATTTTTAAACTCCTTGACTTTCCACTAAACAGAAGGAAGCAACAGTCTCTGCCTCCTAGGAATTCTTGGAAAGTGACAGAATGCATTTAGTGTCCAAGAAAGCGACACCTCAGAAGAGTCCAGTCATACCAGTGCCCAGTGTTTACTCACCTGGATACTTCTCTGTCACCTTTTGTAAACGGTACTGCTTGTAAATGGCACTGGAGGTATCGACTTCGTATCCCATGGCCTCATACAGTTTCAGCTGCCACTCAAACCCCTCATTCATCCTGCAATGATAAGCAAGTATGAAGTTCAGGTTCTTTCAATAAGGACATGACGAAAGAAGTGCTTACAGCCAAAAAGGAAAACCCTAAGTTTGCCTCTGGCCTCAGAGAAGTGCACCTACCATACACATGCACATGAATGAGCATACATACACTCTCACCCACACACACACACACACCATAAACCACAAAATAAACCATACACACATACCAAACACAAACACATACCATACATATATATCATACACAAACACACACCATACATATATACCATACATACACACACCATATACATACACCATACATATATACACACACTATACATTTACACATACCATACACACACAAAATACACCATACATACCATACACAAACACACATCATACATATACATACACTATACATATACCCACATCATATACACACAAAATACACATATACCATACACAAATACGCATACCATACACAAACACACACCATACATATATACCATACACACACCATACACAAACACCCCATACATATACACATACTATGCATACACACACCATATACACACAAAATACACACATACCATATGTACATATACACACACACACCATACATATACACATATTATACATATACACACACCATACATATACACACACACTATACATATACACACACCATATACACACAAAACACACACCATACACACATACCATACACAAACATACACACTATCCACACATACCACACACAAACACGCATACCATACATATATACCATACACACACACACACACACACACACACACACACACACACACATACACACACACACACACACACAAAGAAAGAGAAAAAAATCATTCCTGGGACTCCAGAGGACTCACTTAGCCTCTGGCCTGACCGTCTGCAGGTTTTCATAGGCCTTTTCAAAGGTGAGCTGCTCGGTCTTCATTATAAAAGCCGTCACCACAGCAACACTGCGACTGACTCCTGCGTGACTGAAAAAGAGACCTTCAAAATAAAATGGCAAATAGCAGCAATTAAAACCCACGCCAGCACCGGACAGTGGTGGCGCATGCCTTTAATCCCAGCATTCGGGAGGCAGAGGCAGGTGAATCTCTGTGAGTTCAAGGCCAGCCTGGTCTACAGAGAGAGTTTCAGGACAGCCAGGGCTACACAGAGAACTCTGTCTCAATCAATCAACAAAGAAAAGACAAAGCGGTGCAGTGTGCCCAGCTCATTTCTATTTCCATTCAAATTAGCCCACTGCCCCTTAAATACTGTCAACACCCAAAAGGAGTCAACTATTTCCTTATTCCTTTTTAATCCTGAACAATGCGGCTGCATTAACTATTCAACAAGAACTGCCTTAAGTGGTTTTAACTGTGGTCATGGCTCCTTGGCTCTTCAGTTCAAGTTGTTCCAGATCTGATTCCATACTTCTTATCACTACCTTCTGTCCTTGTGTAAAGCTTTAGAACCATGGCACACAGGAAGTGTCCAACGAAGCAGTTCAGGCAGACCCAACAGGACTACTCTGGAATCCCTCAAACACCTACTAAGATCTCCTAGCTTTTTATTTTTGCTGCAATACACCCTGTCCATGTCCTAGACAAATCCCATGAGTCCTTCCTTCCCCCACTTACCAGTCACTCTCCCTCATCCCAGACAAAGCATTAAAAAAAAAAAAAAAAACACTCTTGGGACTGAGGGTCCAGCTAGTGGAGGAGCGCTTGCTCGTGTGAAACCCTGGGTTTAATCCCAACACTTCCCAAAACAGGAAACAAAAATGATATGGGCTAACTCTGCAGCCTGAGAACCTTCGCTAGCCTCTCCTACCACTGGAAGGTGGATTACTGTTCACAACAGACATCGGAGTCAACTGACATCGGAGCATACCGATTACTTCAAATTAGCAGCAGATGAAAAGTTTATCTTCTTTTTGTTTGTTTGTTTTTTGTTTTTTTGGTTTTTGGGTTTTTGAGACAGGGTTTCTCTGTGTAGCCCTGGCTGTCCTGGAACTCACTCTGTAGACCAGGCTGGCCTCGAACTCAGAAATCCGCCTGCCTCTGCCTCCCAAGTGCTGGGATTAAAGGCATGCAATACCACTGCTTGGTACCTTTTGCTTCTTTTCTTATGCTTGCCTCACACCATCTAGTTATCTCTACTGCTACCTGCCCTTCTTATTGTGGCCTATCTTGTTCATATTCATTAAAGAATTCTCTCTTGATTTACCCTACCTTCTCTCTCCATAAAACTCAGTTTTCTTTTTTTTTTAACTTATAAATCATGAGAGAAAAACTGATGCCACATAACCATTCCTTTTGGATTGATTAGTTTAAGAAGGAAAAAATTTAAATTGTTACAACCTGAATGTTACATGTAAAATATTATATAATGTAGTAAATATTGTATGACATTCAGTACATTGCAATGTAATAATAATAACGTGTATGAAATTGTTAAGTAATGCTGGTTATGAAAGGAATATATACATATATATATGTATATAAAACCATATCTGTTCTTATCCCATATTTAAATCTATGCATCATTATACATATGATATACACATGAACTACACACACACACACATACACATTATATAATATGTATGTATTGCCTCAGGTTCCCTCCTCCATGTGTAGTGTGACATGTACTGCTGGGTTCAGGAAAATATATCAGAAAGAAACAGCAGAGTGCTGCTTTGATTGTGATCAGTGCCCAGAAAATGAGGTTTCCAATGAAACAGGTACATGCTTGCACGCAGAAGTAAGATTTCTGAATTTCAATCTGGCCTTGTCTTTCCAAATTAGAAATATGATATTGCCTAGATGGAAACTGAAGACCTAAAAGTTCCATGATACATAACTTAATCAGTTAAACAATGTCTACTTCTTTAGACCCAGAGAATAACTTGTAATATCTTCTACAAGAATGCATGTCTTTCACAATGTGATGGTTAATGATTTTACATTACATAGAAAATACGTATGTCTCCCTAAACATGATCAGTTCACAAACCTTCCCTCCATCTCCCTGACAAATCCCAGATGCCCAGCATAATAGTTTTTATTTAATGAAATATATTTTAAGAGCTTATATGGCTTAAAGGATTAAACATTTCCTGTCAAAAAATTAGAACAAAAGTGAAGATTTCAAGAATGCAACAAGAGATGGGAGACCGCAGCCTGGCTAAGAAATGAGAGATAAATGTGAATATCTATAACTTTCATGCCATAGAGCTTGGAATGTGTAGTTGGGAAGAAAGAGATCTTACCACAGTGAGAGGGATATGGATAAGTCTATGAGGCATACAGCTTCAAGCATGAAAATATTCCTTTATGTAAATATTTGTATGAGGAATTGCATGATCTGGTGCCTATGTGTAGATGCAGACAAAGGACACAACTCTCAAAGAACACAAAGTACATAACGTACTTCATAAACTGGCATCAATAATTATGTCTTCACACTACCCTTGTCTGTGAGTTGTGAATTTGTGGCTTGAGGATTTTAATGATTTGAGATTATGCATATTATTCATCATATATTTCTTTCTTTTTTGTTTAATTCATAATTTGTCTGTTCCATTCCCTCTGATGGTATTTTGTTCCATCAAAAAGCATAGGTTAAGAGAGCAGTCATGAGTTAGTGGTTCCTAGAGCAGTAAGAAATGGAATAGATGCTCAATATGAAATTATTTATTGCTATAACTTCTGAAAAATACAAATACATAATTATTAACTACATATTTATGATATCTTATAAGAGTTTATTGTTGTTTGCCAGCAGATATGGAAGAGTGTGTGAGGTGTCCAGATGATAAGTATGCCAACTTAGAACAAACCCACTGCCTCCAAAGAACTGTCACTTCTGGCTTATGAAGATCCATTGGGGATGGCTCTAGGCTGCATGGTCCTGTCCTTCTCAGCAATCACAATTCTAGTACTAGTCACTTTTGTCAAGTACAAGGACATTCCCATTGTGAAGGCCAATAACCACATTCTCAGCTACATCCTGCTCATCTCTCTAGTCTTCTGTTTTCTCTGTTCATTGCTCTTCATTGGACATCCCAACCAGGCCACCTGTATCCTGCAGCAGACCACATTTGGAGTATTTCTCACAGTGGCTGTTTCTACAGTGTTGGCCAAAACAATAACTGTGGTCATGGCTTTCAAGCTCACTACTCCAGGGACAAGGATGAGAGGGATGCTGGCATCAGGGGCACCTAACTTGGTCATTCCCATTTGTACCCTAATCCAACTTGTTCTCTGTGGAATTTGGTTGGTAACATCTCCTCCCTTTATTGACAGAGATATACAATCTGAACCTGGGGAAACTGTCATTATTTGCAACAAAGGCTCAGTCATTGCCTTCCACTTTGTTCTGGGATATTTGGGCTCCTTGGCTCTGGGCAGCTTCACTGTGGCTTTCCTGGCTAGGAACCTTCCTGACAGATTCAATGAAGCCAAGTTCCTGACTTTCAGCATGCTGGTGTTCTGCAGTGTCTGGATCGCCTTCCTCCCTGTGTACCATAGCACCAGGGGGAAGGTCATGGTTATTATGGAAGTCTTTTCCATCTTGGCTTCTAGTGCAGGGTTGCTAGGTTGTATCTTTGTCCTAAAATGTTATGTTATTTTAGTTAGACCACATTCAGATTTTACACAGAGGTACAAAGATAAATTGAGTTATTGAAACTTTCATAGTAAGAAAATGTTAGATGATACTAAACATATGTTTCTTTGTCTTAACAAAAGTAGTACTTAATCTTCTAAAAATTTAAATAATATACAAATTTGAACTTACAAACCAGACAGCACTGTCCACTGTGCTACCAATTACCATTGTTTGGTGGAAAATGGTTTCATCATAAGTTATATTATATAATATATAATACACATATTTAACATATTTATAACTATTGATAATATACACTACATATAGTAATATTTATATGAATATATAATGTAATGTACATGAATATATTTAATAGTTATAGTTGATTTATAATATATATGTGTACACACACACATATATATAGGTGTGTATATATATAT
>NW_022196891.1:68126427-68166866 GCF_008632895.1 Mastomys coucha
ATATATATATATATGTTTTGTTTTTTTTTTAAATATGTTCCTAAAGAGAAAGAGACTTCAGTTCCAGAGGACAAATGAAGTTTCTGACTCTTGCTGGGTTTTGTGGAGGGAGGCAAGCTCCACAGTATGTGACCTATCTGGGCTGGCCTTTAAGCCAAGAGTCCATAAGGCAGAAGTACATTACTTATAATCTGAGGTGATCTGGAGATTGGGGGGAGTTAGGGTAGTGATGTTAGGGTAGTGATGACCTAGACATGCTCACAGGCGCTAGTGGGAGAAAGAGGCCTGTAAGAGAGTAAAGTCACAACTGATATCTGTCAACTTCCGGTCCCAGAGGGCCGCAGGGGCTGAGGGATGACTTGAATTCTGGGAGAGATTTAACAGGTTTGGCTTGGTAGCTAATCACACTTTGTGACTGCTCTGTGTATATTAAAAAAAAAAAAAAAAAAAAAAAAATTTGTAATGGCTACAGAACAAATCCAAGGTCTAAGGCCCTTCGCTCTTAACACTGGAGTCTCTCTGGATGTGTTTATCATTGCTTTTGCTTCTCTTTTCTCCCCACTCACCCTAGGGCAAGACAGAGAGGCTAGAAGCACTCTTCTGCAATCGCTAAGCACAAAAAACGGAATCAAAGCCAAAGTAATAAGCAGCATGTACGTAGAATAGGAGCACTAGGAGACAGATGTGGGGGATCTGAAGGTCAAGGACTGACTGGCTACACAGCAAACCTTCCACCTCAAAAACAAAACAACAAAAGTATGGAGAGAAACACCACTCTAACTGTCCTGCACCTGTCTAAGAACCTGCCACAAAGGAATTCTCTTAAGATTGGGGCTAGGCCACCACAGTAGCGGGATGTTTGCCTAACAGGCTAGCAGGACAACTTAATTCTCTGATCTATTTAGTCTGAAATATCTGAAGACCATAATTCCAGAAATGGCTTTGCCTATACACCAGAGGAAGGCAATCAGTACAAGTCAGGCTGAGTTTCCTGGCTCACTCCTTTAGTATTATGTCACACTCCTTCTGTCCAATCACTTCTTGTTTGTTTGTTTGGTTGGTTGGTTGGTTGGTTTTGTTTTTTTAGAGACAGGGTTTCTCTGTGTAGCCCCAGCTGTCCTGGAACTCACTCTGTAGACCAGGCTGGTCTAGAACTCAGAAATCCGCCTGCCTCCCAAGTGCTGGGATCAAAGGCGTGCATCACCACTGCCTGGCAATCCAATCACTTTTCTATAATCAGTCTAGTCCTAATTATTCCAAGAATGTGAACGGTTTTCCTTTGGTCCGTGAATGTTTCTTTAAACTTGCGCGTCATGTAAAACTTTGATTAAAAATTCTCAAGCGTGATAGCGCACTAAAGGTGTGCAGCACTCTGGACGCAGAAGCAGGAGGACAAGCCAGCCTGCTCTACATAGCGAGTTCCAGGCCGGCCAGATCTATACAGCCAGACCCTGTCTCAAAAAAAAAGTCCCATGTTTTTCCCTCCTTAACCACAATGACCTATAGGACGAGGAAGAAAAGTATCACGTATTTTCACCCCAATACATCTGACCTGTACTACATTCGCCGGCATGAGTGTCTGACTTGTCTTACAAAGCTGATAATATACACAAGCAGATAGACCGATGGACGAATGGACGGGTGGATGGATGCACAGACAGACGAGACAATTGCTGCAAGATGAAATCAAACAAAACACTAACCAAGGACGGGTTTCGGAACCCTCCTTGGAACTACACACCCCAAGAAAAGATGAGGAATAAGGGTCTTGGCTCTGCCAGCCTGGCCCTCCACTTCTGGGCGCCTCTGCAGAGAGGCGAGCCCCGGTGCAAGGCACTGCCCCCGGCATCTGGCACTCACCAATGCACCAACACCCCACGGCCTTCGGAGCGAGCTTGGCCGATGAAGGCCACGCACCGATCCAGGTGGCTGAGCAGGTCCGTCTCGGGTTTGTCCAGCGCGGGCACGAAGAGGCTCCGGAGACCTTCGAACCCAGCCCCAGCCGGGAAAGTCGGTTCCGAGTCCACCGTCAGCACGGCGCTGATGCCCACCTCCCGCAGGTGGTTCGATTCCGCCACCGCCGCTGCCCCACCCAGATACAGCCCGGGTCGCACTTCCACAGCGTGCCCTGCGGAGCTGGCGGGGCTGTTCGTCCGAGCCTGGCGCTCGCAGCCATGGTTAGAACCCTGCACTTCCAACATGGCGGCGCCAGGAAGGCAGGAAGGCAGGTAGCCTCTGCCCGCCACCAAGTCACCGGCTAGAGTGACTGTCTCCTGTGGCGGACTAACTCCAGCCGCTCAGCAGCGCCGTGGGAGGACCTTGGCAATAGGAGAAATGACCGATTCTGGGGAAGGGGATGTGAGGCTTGCTGGGGCTCTGTGCTAAGTAAGCGCCATTTAGAGCAGTCTTTCCACTCTACGCTTTAAAATCCAAGGCAGAAAATAGTCTCCGTTTGTCCTCAAACTTGTACAGTCACTGGGGAAATCAGCTTGGTGGTTCCTCAGGAAGATGGGAATCTATCTACCTCAAGATCCAGCAAAACCCCTCTTCCTATCAGAGATAATTGCCCAATCATGTTGTCTATTGATGCTTCCTAATAGCCAGAAATTGGAAACAACCTAGATGTACCCTAACAGAAGACAGGATAAAGAAAATGTGGTACATTTGCACAATAAGATATTATTATTCAGCCATTAAAAAAATAAAATTTGCAGGTAAATGGATGAAACTAGAAAAAAAAATCATTCTGAGTGAAGTAACCCAGACCCTGAAAGACAAATCTGGTATGTATAAGCTTATATGTGGATATTAGTTGTTAGGTCAATGATAACCCGCCGGACTGTGATAGCGCACACCTTTAATCCCAGCACTTGGGAGGCAGAGGCAGGCAGATTTCTGAGTTCGAGGCCAGCCTGGTCTACAGAGTGAGTTCCAGGACAGCCAAGTCTACTCAGAGAAACCCTGTCTCGAAAAAAAAAAAAAAAGCTGCAATCCATAGAACCACAGAGTTTAAGTGCAGAGTAAGAGATTAGGGAGGAGGGCCTGATAGATCACCCTAGGAAAGGGAAATAGAATAATAGTTATGATGGATTGAGGGTTGGCTAGAACAGAAGGAACACATGGGGAAGGTCGAAGAAAAGCGGGGAAAGAGCTAAAATTAAGGGCCATTTGCGGGGTTGGCATGGAAACCTAATATGGTAGAGCTTCCTGAAATATATACATATACATATATATATATATATATACACATATACATATATACATATATATATGTGTGTATGAAGGCAATATAAATGAAATGTCCAAATAATGGGGGACACAGATCCCTAACTGGACATCTCTTGTCACCAAATGAGGCTTCCAGTGCCAGGATTGGGTTACACCTAATTGAGTTGTTGGTCAATGGGGTCTCATGGGAACCCCCCAAACAACTCAAGCTGTTGCGGACAGAGACTGTAGGTTGCTCTCCACCAACTCTCCATTGTTGCTGAAGACAACATCTATATAACTCACTAAACACGGAGAAGTCGAGCTGGTTCCTTCATAGACCCTGTACCCATATATACTAGCGTCTTTGATACAGGAAAGAATTCTGCATGCTACCAAAGGAGAAAAGCAAGCACCAATCCAGTCACAACCCCTTTCATCTACAACGGTGTCCTGCCTGCAAGATATCCTAGTGCAATGGTGGCGCAAGCTTGTGGCAGTAATCAACCAATATCCGATTTGACTTAAAGCCCACCACATGAGATGGATCCCATACTGACTGCCTGGATGACCAGGAACCATGAGGCTGGATAGCTGTAGTGTTTTGAATATGCTTAGCCCATGGGAAGTGGCACTATTAGGAGGTGTGGCCTTGTTGGAGGAAGTGTGTCACTGTGTAGGTGGGCTTTGAGGGCTCCTAGTGTTCAAGCTCTGCCCAGTGCAGAAAAGACCCTCCTCCTGGCTGCCTGCTGAGAATTGTCAAGTTCTGCCTTTAGATCAAGTTGCTGAGCTAGGCAGTGGTGGCGCACGCCTTTAATCCCAGCACTTGGGAGGCAGAGGCAGGTGGATTTCTGAGTTTGAGGCCAACCTGGTCTACAGACAGGACAGCCAGGGCTACACAGAAAAACTCCGTCTCCAAAACAAAACAAACAAACAAACAAGAAAGATGCCGAACTCTTGGCTCCTCCAGCACCATGTCTGCCTGGAAGCCGCCTTGCTTCCTTCCTGCCATGATGATAATGGACTGAACCTCTGAAAACTGTAAGTCAGCCCCAATTAATTGTTTGCCTTTATAAGAAAGTGTTGCCTTGGTCATGGTGTCTCTTCACAGCAATAAAACCCTAACTAAGAGAGAGAAGGAGGAAGGAAGGAAGGAAGGAACGAACGAACAAACGAACGGAGGAAGGAAGAGAAGCATAATAACTCTGCTATACTCGTATAGCTCAGTGCCTGGCTCAGCCATCATCAGAGAAGCTTCCTCCTGCTGCAGACGGGGGAATGAATACAGAGACCCACAGCCAGACACTATGTAGAGAGTGAGAGACCTTGAAACATTCCGCCCCAAGTAAGATGTCTTCATCAAATCCCTCCCCCCTCAGGGCTTCGGGACCCGGCAAAAGAAGAGGCAAAAAGAGATTAAGAACCAGAGGGGATTTGGGACAGCAAGAAAAAAGACCTTCTAAAGATAGCAGAATTGATGAACTCACAGGGACTTAGGCAGCTCGCACAGACATGCACAGCTCTGCACCAGATGGGATCCTAGAGCTGAAAAGAGAAGTGGAAAGTAACCCATCCCTAAGCTTGAGATGCAATCTCAAAACTGAAAACTGTCTGGTCCAAAACAAACTCTAAATTCCCTAAATTCCAAAAGACAAATAGCTAGCTGTGGTGCCTATTGGCATACCAAAGGGCATGCTGGTCATCAGGCTCTCTGTCACACAAGTATCTGTCTGTCACACATTCCAGGGTCCATGCTAGCTTCTTAACCCTTCTCACCTCCTCCCCAGTTCAAGGGCTTTCCTCTCCCTAGCTTTCTCCTTATAACCTTGCTCTTTTGGCTAGTCGCCCCCCCTCACTCCTCCCCTTTTCTCGCTCTGTCTCACTCCTCCCCTTCTCTTTGCTCTTTTCTGCATCATCATGTCCCCACTCCATCCCTTCAACCCCCACCCTAACCCCCATCTGCTCTGCTCCTGCTTCTCTCATGGCCAAGTCCAATCTGTTGTCCATGTTCAGTCTACCTCCTGAGTGCTGGGATTAAAGGTGTGGACCATTGGGGCTGGAGAGATGGCTCAGCGGTTAAGAGCACTGACTGCTCTTCTGAAGATCCTGAGTTCAAATCCCAGCAACCACATGGTGGCTCACAACCATCCATAATGAAATCTGACTCCCTCTTCTGGTGTGTCTGAAGACAGCTACAGTGTACTCACATATAATAAATAAATAAATCTTTAAAAAAAAAAAGAAAAAGAAAGAAAAAGAAACCCATCAACACAAACTCTCCTCAATATTTAAACTTAGCTGCAAGCTAATAAGCTAAAAAAAAAAAAAAAAAAAAACTACAGCTTCTCATGCAGTCTGTCAGGGTGCCCCTCTCCTAATGCCCACACTCACTCGGAGCTGGACTGTGGTGGCACACGCCTTTAATCCCAGCACTTGGGAGGCAGAGGCAGGTGGATTTCTGAATTCAAGGCCAGCCTGGTCTACAGAGTGAGATCCAGGACAGCCAGGGCTACACAGAGAAACCCTGTCTCGACAAACAAACAAACAAACAAACAAACAAAAAAAACCAGTCTGACTCATTCTGAAATTCTGTTCTGTGGCAGCGTGTGGCAGCTGTCGCTGCCCTAGGTAGAGCCCACTGGAGTCCCCGAAGTCTTAGAGGAGCTGCGACAGGAAGATGTGAACCAGTGTAACAAGTTCCTGAGGAATGCTGGCTTTTAACTAACCACCAAAACTCCTCCTAGAGTCCAGTTTGAGTTCATTTCTGGATATTTGGACTCCCTGTGAGGCCTAACATAAGGCCCTTCAAGATTGGAGATAGGATACATAGTTAGGTTGAGTACCCACAGACTGGCATGGACTTCTTGAAGCTGATTTTAATAGTGTCTCTTTGTACTTTAGACACTAGATGGCGCCATTTGCCGTTATGCAAGATAACCACTTTTCTGCAACTTGGATGGGATAGCTATTTTTTTGTTTTTTGTTTTTGTTTTTGTTTTTTGTTTTTTGTTTTGTTTTTCGAGACAAGGTTTCTCTGTAGCCCTGGCTGTCCTGGAACTCACTCTGTAGACCAGGCTGGCCTCGAACTCAGAAATCCGCCTGCCTCTGCCTCCCAAGTGCTGGGATTAAAGGCGTGTGCCACCATCGCCCGGCTGTGATAGCTATTTTTTATCTTACTATATTTAATCTTGTTATATATTTTTTAAATGAATGAAAACCTACCCAGCAGTTAAAGGTTAACAACAGAAATGCTTGAAGAAGAAACCAGTTTTCTCCAATGGAGTGACACTGGATATATCAATCACTCCAGGGCTGGTCTCATGTTGATCAATAAACAATGGAGTCCAGTTTTGTGTGTGTGTGTGTGTGTGTGTGTGTGTGTGTGTGTGTGTGTGTTTATTTAGCCACACACTGGGAGTCTTTTGTTTTGTTTTTGGGGGGAGTTAATTTTATTTTCTTGGTTTCGGGGGAGTTGTATTGGGTTTGGGGGTTTGGTTTTTTTTTCTTTTTTTTAAGAAATAACTTAAAATTGGGTAGGTAGGGAGGGGGACAGGATCTGGAAGGACTTAGGGGAAAGGGGAGAATATGATCAAAATATTTGAATTTTAAAATTGTTTTAAATAATAAAGATATAAAAAGAAATCAATCTTATTCTATACTATAGATAGATAATTAAAAGGTGTCAATAATGAAAATAATGTCCTAATGATAGTGTCAATATGTTATGGATATTCATAACCTATTAAGTAATGGTATGCATATGTAGTGGTGCAGAACTGAACCTCAGCTTCTCTTCTATCCAACTTCAACAGTTACTTTTGTCCAATATTCTTTCATTAAAATGCTAACGTCAGGTGGTGGTGGCATAGATTTCAGCATTCAGGAGGCAGAGGCAGGCAGATCTCTTGAGTTCAAGACCAGCCTGGTCTATGAAGTGAGTCCCAGGACAGCCAAGGCTACACAGAGAGATGCTGTCTCAGAAAACCAAAAAAGAAAAAAAAATGCTAAATAATCTCTACCCTTCCCCCCCCCAAAAAAAAAGAAAGAAAGAAAGAAAGGAAGGAAGAAAGAAAGAAAGGAAGAATTAACAACCTGTTGTGCTCAAGGAAAGAAATGCTGGTTTTTAGGTAGGATCTCGCTTACTGCCAGCGAAGGGCTAAGAGAAGGGAAGATACTCTTCTTGGAACAGATGAACACACACACACACACACACACACACACACACACACACACGCACGCACACGCACACGCGCGCGCACACACGCGCACGCGCACACACACACACACACACACACACACACACACACACACACACCCAGCCACTGTTTATCTGTTTGTTGTATCATTGTCACACCATCAATCTTGATGGTGTTCTTCTCTTCCTTCCTCCCCTCTCTGTCTCCTTTCCTTCATTTGTTTTGAGACAGAGTCTTGCTTGGAGTCAAAACACCAGCTGTCTGGGAACTAACAGGCTGTGTTCAACTTCGGTCAAACTGGTCTCCAAGTCACAATCCTGCTGCCTCAGCCTCTCGAGTGCTAGGGTTACAGGGATGGAAACACTACACCCGGCTGTTTGATAAGCACTGAACAAGGATCCTGCTAAGAGATCAAGTCATCCGGTTGTGAGATGGCCTGAATATTTCAAAAGCACCATTTTATCCAATGTGGCCAATCACACAAGGACAGGCATCACTCAACACTCTCACATAAAAAGCTTCATTTTCATCTTTAACAGTAAGTACTAACTTGCTGTAAATGTGCCTCTCTGCTGAGCAATTAGCAAAGAAATTTCCCCTTTCTTCCCTTCACCTCTTCATCATGGACTGAAGTGAAGTTCCTCTTTCTATTTTCGTCAGATTGCCAGTGATGCCCTGGTATCGAGTTCGGTACCAGTAAAAGTCAAGTTCTGCTATTTTGTTCTGTTCTTCCTGTTTTTCTTTTTTCCTTTTTGTTTGTTTTGTGGAGCTCTTGGACGACATGACTTCTTCTACAATCACAGAGCTCACTATGTAGCCTTGGCTGGCCTCAAACTTGTGGAATCCACAAGTGCTGGGAATCCAGGTGTGAGCGGCCATATCTGTCTGCCATGTCCCCAGTGGGGCTTCTAGTCCGGGGCAGGGGCTGGAGAGATGGCTCCGGGGTTCTCGGTGTTTGCTGCTTTTCCAGAGGACTGGAGTTCAGTTTACAGTGTCCACATTGGGTGGCCGGTAACTGCCCGCCCTCCAACTCCACGGCATCTGACCCCCCCTCTTCTAACTTCTGCAGGCACCTACATACATGTAGCATACACTCACATAGGCACATGCACATAAGTAAAAATGAATCTTTAAAAAGAAAGAAAGAAAGACCTAGGACAGCCATCGAGTTACACATGAAATAGACTCTAAAGACCCCAAATAAGAACCAAACCATAAACGGGTGACGGTACTCGCTTCTGTTATTTTGCCTGTGTTTGTGGGAAGACAAGTGCCCGGGAACTGGTGGGCTCAGATTTAGCATTGCCTTGGAAGGGTGCGGTTTGAAGCTGGTGGAAACCTCACTCCGGATCTTGGGCTCTCTGCCCTGCTATCTACCAATGCGTGCTTGAAAGCTCTTAGAAAGGCAGGAGGCTTTTCTAACTCTATCCCTCCTGACTAAGTATGCCTTAAAGCACGGGGTTGTAATAAGATTTACCTCACCCATCTGTGTCTTGTTAGTGAGAAAAAGAAATGCCAAGCTACACCAGGCAGCAGGATCCGCAGACCAGGAGTGGGCTGGGAGAAGGGACTGCCAGTGACTTGGTAAGGAAGCTAGCTGTTGGATGAGAAGAATTGCCATGGCCAAGCAATCCAAACATTCATTGGCCACGAGAATTAGGAGGAAATGGATCTACGTCTATCCTGCTGCAACCACACCTGACGTCCACCTATTAACTCAGACTCTGATGGTATCACGCCCCTCTGATGGTATTAGGAAGCTGAACAGGAGTATTACAAACTCAAGGTCAGACTTGACTACACACATAGCAAGACATGTCTCAGAAACAATTTCTTTGGAGGTTTTTTTTTTTCCCCAGAAAGGCATGTCAATCTTTCCCTTGAAGTCTAACTATTGTCAATATTTGAAGGAAATATTTGAGTTCCACAGAACCCTAGGACCAGAAGTGACTGACCGGAGTTGAGCACCCCATTGTATAGAAACAACTCAGACGTTTGACCAAATGGTCCATCTCTGTCCACACTACCCAGCGTTTCCAAACTTAGCACAGGGTGTTGCTGTCCTTCTGAGAAATATTGGGGCAGAAAGGAGTTAGTGACCCTTAGGTCATGCTCTCGCTTCCCGTTTTAGTGCCAGAAGAAACTGGTAAACAGCATGAGATGAATGGGACCAGGGACACCACAGATGTTTTCTGTTCCGTATCTTAGTTTGCTGAATGTGGTTTACACGGCCACTCTCTCCTAGTCTTTCCCCAGGCAAACAGAATGCAGGGGACTGGCCATGGTCCTTCTTTCCTGCTGCCATTCGTCCTTCAGTTTGGACTCTGTCATCTATCGCTTGAATGATTAAAGCGAAACCAGATGAGTCTTGTCTGCTTCAGTGTCCTTATCAAAAAACAAACAAACAAAACCCAACCAAACAAGAAAGCCAAGACTATCTAAGCCCATACTACCAGTCTCTGAGGATTTTAAATGATAAATCCCAGAAAGTCTGTCAACTATGGGTCCATCCTCTACTACCCTTTTATATTTCATTCTTCATAAACTGCTAAGAGAACATCAGGCATGGCACCAAATATATTCCTCTTTCTCCTCTGAGTGTATTGCATATTCACAGTAGCCAGGACATAGAATGCCCTTCGGTAGGTGGGTGGGTGAACAAAAGTAAGGAATGTGCACCGTGGAGTTGCACTCAGTTACAGAAAAAAGTGAAATTATGTCATTTTCAGGAAAGTGGATGGAAATGGAGATCATTGTGCTAAGGAAAGAAGCTAGTCGCTGAAAGACAGATATCACATATTTTCCTCATGTACAGAAGTTAGTTTTAAATATATACATGTATGTATATGTGTAATATACACAAATACATGTATACATATACATACATACATACATACATACACGCACATATATACACACACACATATATATATGACATGAGAGCACAGAGAGAGTTCTATGTGTGGGCACAAAAGGTCCAAAGGGAGATGGAAGGGGAACAAGAAAAGGCAAGAAGAAGAAAGAAATGCTCCATGCTTTCTCTCATGTGTGTGGGAATGGATATGCACTCATATATGCAGTTACGGTCTTTACTTTAAAACATGGACCCTGGATAGTGGCAGTGGGTGAGTGGAGGGTGGGTCTTGAAGGTTATACCCATCTCTGCTTCTTGGCCTGAGTTCTGCTTCCTGCTCTAGTTGCCAAGTGAGGACCTATGACACTCAGTGCTGCCTCCCTAGCTCCTGCCACCCAGCACTGGCACAACAGACTATACTCTCAGGAATCCTGAGTGTCAACACCCTTGGTCCTGTGGGCTGTGGCTATTATGGCTTTGGAAGCAAAGGCTATACATCTGTGTAAATTTGAGGCCATCCTGGGCTACATAGTGAGACCCTGCCTCAGGAAATGAAAATTCTTCCTCTCTTAAGTCACTTCTGTCAGATATTTTGTCTCAGCAATGAAAAAAAAAAGTATACACATGTGCATACATATACACATATACATATATGTGTGCATATATGTGCACAATGATAAACACGTGTGAAAATGTTATAATAAAATCCATTATTTGGTCCAGGCATGGTGGCACATGACTTTAGTCCCAGCACTACGGAGACAGAGTCAGGCAGATCTCAAAGAGTTCGAGGTCAGCCTGGTCTACAAAGTGAATTCCAGCACAGCCAGGGCTGTTACTTAGAGAAACCCTGTTTCAAACAAACAAGCCATTATTTTGTAGTCTAGTTAATTAAAGTCAAATGACAGTAACAAGAACAAAAAGAACAGTGTCCACTAGGTGGCAGCATCAGCTTGCTAAGGTTGCTTTTGCCTTGACTTCCTGGTTTGGTTTGGTTTTTTTTTTTTTTTTTTTTTTAAAGTTCCTCTAGGCAGAGTAGAGGAATGCTCACTGGGTACCTCCACATACACATAATTATTATTTTATGCTCAACTGTTTTTGCATGCATGTATGTCTGTGTGACGGTATCGGAAGCCCTGGAACTGGAGTTACAGACTGCTATGAGCTGCTATGTGGGAGCCATGTGAGGAGTCTTGTGGAAGACCCACTGCTCTTAACCGCTGAGCCATCTCTCCAGCTCCTCCCTGTGCTTTTCAACAGTTCTATGGATAAATGCAAAAGAGAATTATGATTGGGAAATAAAACTATGAAGTAGGTTGGTAATTCACTAAGCAAGTCTAGTATCTAGCAAGGCGAGATGTGGCTCGATGGTGACAATCAACCAATAGATTTTTTGTGAAACGGAGTCCCATTCAAACATCTTCTATTTGGAGAGAAGAGACTAGTTGGTTTGAGGAAGGTTCTTGCCATGTGATTCAGGATAGCTTTGGCTCTATATAGTGAATTCTAGGCTACCCAGGACTACAGTGGACCTCGTGCAATCGTTTGAATGAGAATATCCCCCATAGGTCCAGCAGGTGGCGCTATGACCGGGTTCATCCTTGGAGGAGGAAGGGCCTCCCGGGAGGCAGGTTTTGAGCTCCGTAAAGATTCGCACCATCTCTGTTTTACTCTTTCTTCTTGGTGTTTGAAGTTCAAAATGTGAGAGAGCTCAGCTTGCTGCCCCAGTTACCAAGTCACATTGCCTTCCTCAAAGCCGGGCCCAAAACTCGTTTAGCGGTTCATACTAGTCCCTAATTAAGGAACAAGTGGTCATGCTACCTTTCAGTGGCATCAGTCAGAGCTTCTCAGACATACAGACTCTCAGCCTCCACCCAGACCCACTGAATCACAACCTCTCTTTATAGAAGAGCCCAGAGTGACACATGTGTAAGGTTTGCAAAGATCAGTGGGACAGCCCGGTAATGAGCTGAGGCCACAGTCACAGTTTCAATACATACATTAGAATCCCAGTCTTAGATCTCTAGCCCTTATTCACAGGTAAGCCGTTGTCCTCTCATCCAGGGAAGGAGCTGTCTCCAGCAAATGTGAAGGGTGTGTCTCTCTCCACCCGACCCACACACATCTCCATCTTCCCTCCTCCTGTTTGCATCTATTTCTATTTCTTTTGTTCCTCATCTTGGCCTAAGGAGGAGGGAGGGAGGTAAAGGACAGATTGGGTAAATAGCAGGATTGTGTGATTCTGTTTGGAGAGCTGACTTTCTGCTGCTCTCTGAGCCTGGCACATATCTGTTCCTGGTGGGTTACCCTGGCATTGTTTGCTTTTTTTGGTGCTAATTCTGCTGCCTCAAGAGGGACTGCCCACCCCAGCCAGGCAGTGGTGGCGCATGCCTTTAATCCCAGTACTTGGGAGGCAGAGGCAGGCGGATTTCTAAGTTCGAGGCCAGCCTGGTCTACAGAGTGAGTTCCAGGACAGCCAGGGCTACACAGAGAAACCCTGTCTCGAAAAACCAAAAAAAAAAAAAAGAGGGAGGAGTGAATCTTGTACTCAGGTGATTTCATATGAACCTTCTCCCCATTTTAACTGGTCACTGCCAATGGAAGGAAAAGGTGGACCTGGAGATTTTAGAGAGGGAAAGAGAGAGGAAGAGGAGGTAGAAGGAAGATGGCGCTGGAGAAGCCAAAAGTAGCAAGGGATCTCATAGCTGGGGGATACAGTAGTGTAGTGGTAGGTCTGCCCAATGTAGCTGTGCGGCTTATAAATATTATAACTGAGTTGTGTGTTCTTTGCATGGGCTTGCTGGGTTGGAGACTTACAACAGTTCCTAGGGACACTTTTATGGGTGTTCTGGTCATTTTTACTTCTAGTAAATATTCTTGTGGACCTAAGGAGGATGGATGTGTCTGTCTTCCAGATGTTCATTTGCATACCTTCCTCCAACCCCTAAGAATGAAGATGTAAGTCCAAGTTTTTGGTGTCTTTTCTGCCTGCCCTGGAGACTTATTGCAAAAGAACCAAGACACATTTTTCTCTCTGCAGTCATCACAGAGTTCCAGGATGTTGTAGAGAAAATAGGTGTCTGTATGGATTTGGCACCCGTCGATAATTCACTTGATGGCCTATATAGCTTAAACAGGAAATAGGAGGTGGGACATCTAGTAGGCAGAAAGGATTCTGGGAGAGTGCTGGGTGAGAGAGATTCTCCTGGGAAGATGTGACAAGATAGACACGCCGCCGCTGTACCTGAGCACAGCCACATGGCAGAATGTAGATTAGTTATGATCTAAGTCAGAGAAGAGCCTAGCTATATGGCCAAGGCATTTGGAGATGTATTTTGAGTCTGGGAGCATGGAGCTGGGGAGGAAAGACCAACCAACTCCAACATTCTGTGGTGAGGCTGATTCCCAAAGGGGCCTTTCCATCCTGTAGTTACTTGAGCTTCCTTGCGCCTAAATCAGGTTCACCCCCTGTTACGACTCCAGACTTCACATTTCAGACCTGTCTGCTGACTCCATGGTTTCTTTGCTCATTAGGCTTTGAGGAGGAAGCAGCCCATTTCCTATCCTTCCTTGGCGTGAGGAAGAGTTGTGGCCAAAACAAAACAAGGCAAAAAATCTCTTCACGAATCTTCTGTCCTTCCATATCCCACCCCCGCTCTGTATCCTTGTGATTTCAGCCATTTCCTTTGTAGATTCTGCAAATGATGACCCAGCTCCAGCGCCATATCGCTGTTTACATCCCGTCACAAGTGGGGTTGCTTAATTGTAAAAACCAAAAATAAACTTTTGTTCTCATGTGCCGTGTGCCTGAGACTCCCCTCATCTGAAAAACTGTTGCCAGTTCTGGGTGTCATAGTCTCAATCAAAGGCAGACTAACTGAGGTGTTCAGGAAAGACTGGATGGAGGAGTGATTCTAAATTATATTCTAAATTGCAACTCCTGACAAACAGTTGAAAGAAAGGAAGGGAGAAAGAAAGAAAGAAAGAAAGAAAGAGAGAGAGAAAGAGAGGGAGGGAGGGAGGGAGGAAGGGAGGGAGGGAGGAAGGGAGAGAGAGGGAGAGAGAGAGAAGGAGGGAGGGAGGGAGGAAGGGAGAGAGAGGGAGAGAGAGAGAAAGAAAGGAAGGAAGGAAGGGAGAGAGAGGGAGAGAGAGAAGGAGGGAGGGAGGGAGGAAGGGAGAGAGAGGGAGAGAGAGAAGGAGGGAGGGAAGGAGGAAGGGAGAGAGAAGAAAACTTTCCTTTCTTTAAGGAAGCCCAGTCACGAGCCTAAATGCTCTGGGGTTTTTCTTTGAAACTATCCTGTGGTTTCCCTGTTCCTCTGAGTCCTTCTGAAGGATAGAGAACCAGTCATTGTCTAAACTGACTATTTAGACAGTCTTAGCCTGTTCTCTCTCTCTGGGTCATCTCTCTCCCAAGATTGTTTCAATTTCCAGAAACAGAAAGGGCCTGTAGGCAAACTCCTTTTGCTAAGGACTGACATAGGTAATAAGCAGGCTTGGTGGTATGTTTGTAATCCCGGGTCTGAGGAAGCAGGGACTGGAGGACCAGGGAGGTGGAGGGACTCCTGAGCATCCTACTGAGTATCAGGCCCATGGGGTTCCAAAGAGAAATACTATCTCAAACCAAAAAAACAACAACAAAGTGTGTGTGTGTGTGTGTGTGTGTGTGTGTGTGTGTCCCAGAGCCATTACAGCATTCACTGCAGGACAATTTAAAATAGCAAAAGTTTAGAAACAGTCTAACAGTTCACCTATAGGGACTGACAGAAGTTGTCTCTCTAGAAAGTGATTTCTGGAATACCATCTGGTCTTGGGCTCCTAAGTACTGAAGCATCCCGAGCTGAACACCTCTAATAATTAAAGAGTCCATTTATTTGTCTGCCCCGGTAAGGCTACTGCCAATGCCCTCACTTTGTAACTGGAGGAACTCAGAAGTTCAGGCCTGCACAGCTCTCCCACGGAGGAGAAGCCAAAAGTCTACTCAAAGGCCCTGGGAGCATGAAACATGACGAAGCGCTGGGAAAAGAGCAGAGGTCAGCGTGGCTGAGGGTAGGTTCATGCTTTGTGCTTGAACTCTAACTTAGAGGATTTCGCATAGACTCTCACGACAACGACAAAAACGAAACGTAGACTATGTTGTGGAACACCGGATCCCTATAAAGGTGGGAACACGGAGCAAGGGCAGAAGCCCAAAATGAGGTTGAGATGCTGTGACAGAAACCTTTTTGTCATCTCGTTGGGCACATTTGAGGTCCATTCCTACTACTATCTGATATGGAAAGTGGCAGATTCAGAGTCTGAGACCTGAATTTAAGATGCAGACGACGTGATCAGGGGACCAGAGAGAAAGCAGCTTCCTCTGCAGGTATCAACAGCAATCCGTCATCTCTATGCTTTGGGAATGGGCTCCAGGATGCCCTGGGGTAGCTGGCCTGTTTCCTGGAATGTGTGCTAGAAGTTGGATTTCCCTGGTGCAGGCACTTCTGAGAGAGCCTCACAGACCCCAGCGGGAGCCATCTTTGTCCTTCCCTCCCTCCCATGTGAGACTTTGGGGTAAGTTGGGCTGTGATCAAATTTTGTTAAAATAGTTCCCCATCCTCTTTACTGTCTGCCAGATGGCAAGATGGGGAAATTGAAGGTTGCCAACACAGTATACTGAGGAAATGCTGGCACACCGCACTGACCACTCATCAACTCATTTAATTTGTTGTTGTGGTAGTAGTTTTCTTCCTTTCTTTCCTTCTTTCTTTCTTTCTTTCTTTCTTTCTTTCTTTCTTTCTCGTTTTGTTTGTTTTGAGACAAGGTCTCACTATGTAGACTAGGCTGGGCTTGAACTCACAGAGACTTGTCTGCTTCTCCTCTGCCTCCCTGGGATTTAAGGTATGCACCTCCATGCCCAGAACATTAAAAATTATATATAGCTGTTATCAACAACATTGTTGTCATTATTATTATTGAATGGCTTGGGTATTTTGATTATTAAGCTTCTTGACATTGGTGGTAGCTGCTTCCTGTCTAGATCAGGAATAGCAAACAACTTAGGGGAACAAAGTCAGATGGGAAAAAGAACCTGGATACTGGAAAGGCTGCCCTGGAGGAGCCAGCATTAAAGAGTTGGGAGTTGGAACCTCAAGGACACCGTAGATCAGATCTGGTGATCTGAACATCTCTCCTCAGAATTAGCCAGTGTCCTCTGATCTCCACAAGGGAAGTAGGTACTCTTGGGCAAGCGTGCGAAAGCGCGCGCACACACACACAGAGACACACACACTGAATAATAATCAATAAAAATGTAAAGGTATGTCAGTATGCTTAATTGCTCAGAGGGACATGGGAACTCACGTGTTCTTGAATATGTATCAAGCAGGCTGAAGGATAAAAGTGTAGGGTTGATACTGTTTCTCAGCCTTTACTGTGAAACTTTTGTTATTATTGTTTTGTTTTGTTTTGTTTTTGAGACAGGGTTTCTCCGTGTAGCCCTGGCTGTCCTGGAACTCACTCTGTAGACCAGGCTGGCCTCGAATTTAAAAATCCGCCTGCTTCTGCCTTCCAAGTGCTGGGATTAAGTGAGGAGGGTATGGTCCTGAAGTACAGGAAGGTTAGTTCCGCTAAGGTTAGTACTGCAGCTTCTCGGCTGCTCTGGAGTGGCTCTGTCTGGTCACATGGGGACAAAGGGTGCCTTTGGTGTAAGTCTAGCACAGGATCTGACCCTTAAAGCCAGATGGGAGAAACCCACACTAAATCTTTCCTACAATCGAAATCATACTTGGGACTCTGAAGATATAAACTCATTAGTTAATAGGATTTTGAAAATCGTTTTAATATAAGAGCAAATTCATTGTGAATTAAAGCCTAACCCTAATTTGTTCTAAAGTGCTCATTAACCTTAATGGATTCAATTACAAAAAAAAAAAAAAAAAAAGTCACCCACACAGGACTTGTAAACAACAGCTGTCTACTTCTAGATTACGGAAGGAACACACCACAGAGGATGCTCGCACTTTCAAACTATTGCGCAAGGTCAAACTCGCCTACAAGCTGTCAAGTAAAGTGGAAATCCACAGCACCACACTTCAGGGTTGTTTCTTTTAAAACCAACAAACCGACCAAAACACCACAGCAACACGAGGGGACACTAGCAGCCGTAGCTCCAGATTTGCACACAAGCAAGATAGGGCAGGGAAGATCCCCCGGAGGAATCATCCGGGGGAGAAGACACTAGCCTAGCTGTCCACTCGGCGGCCCTCCACGACAGTGGTCTCTGGGGTTGCGGGGTTCACAGTAACGTGAGAAGTGGGTGTCTCGGGGTTATCTGTAAGCTCGCGGAGGGCCTGTGGGTCCTTTAATCCTAGGACCACGCGGCCCAGAACCCCTTTGAGCAGCTGCATCTCGCGAAGCAGGAGGTCCACCTTGGCCTGCAGAGCTTCGCGCGACTGGTCCGCGGATGTGGGCAGAGGCTCGCAGGCGTGTGGCTCGGCGGTGGCGTCGTGGCCCGCGGGGAACTGCAGTCCCGCAAAGGTGCTGTTTGGGACGGAAGTGACTGATGGGACCGATCGGGACACTGGGGTCTTCCGGAAGGAAAGTGGCTTGTCACCTGGCGCCAAAGCTGCAGCCTGTGGGGCTGGTGCGGTGGTGGGTGCCAGGACAGAGGCTGCAACACAACACGCTTGGTCACTCGTGACGACTCCACGCGGGGCGGGCGCTAACAGGGAGGGGAGGGCCGAGATGGAAAGGTGGGAAGTCTGCGGGGGGTACCACGGGATGCAGGAAGCAGGCGCGATGCTGAATTGTCACTCACCCCGCCCGGGGAGCTGCAGCCACGGGCTGCGTTTCCGGACGCTCCGGCTAGTGGTGGCCGCCTCACACCAGTACGATTCCAGCTCCTCCACCTCCGGCTCGGGGACCGTGTACTCGGCGCCCCAGTCGAAGCGGCGCACCGGCCGGCTGTACTTGTAGAAGGCGAACTGCAGCGGCGTGTCCCGCTTCTGCGGGTGCAGGCGCGTCTCGCAGCGCAGCACCACGCGCCCGCGCGCCTCCTGCGGGCTCAGCGTCCTCAGCACCGGCGTCTGAAACAGCTCTGCGGGGAGAGAGGCCCCCAGGCGGGGATGCTCGTAGTGTCCGCAAGAGGAATTGGTACCCCCACCAGGGCCAACCTGTCCACCGCCCGGGATCCCTCTTTCCCTTATCCGGAGAGGGCTCCTCGCTTACCCAGAGAACAAGAAGGGATAGGAGAAAGAGGATGAGTGGGACGGGGAGGAGCGGGATGCGGGATGGGGTGGGGGGAGTATGGAGACAGTTTGAAGGGATGCGGAATCCTAACAGGTACTACAAGTTATATCCTAGCTGTCAATCAGTTGACATTTTCTAGACTTGAAGGGGACAGCTACGGTTCCCCTTCTTAGTGCGTAGTGACTAACGGGGCAAGTTCCGACGGGGCAAGAACTCCTTGCTCCTAAGTGGGATCCCTATCCAGAACAAGAAACCTGGATGCGGGCCACGAGGGAGGGACACCTTCTGAGCAGCCTGCAGGGTTCAGCTTCCTCTTTCCCCTTCCGATTCCAGCCCTAGAACTCCCCCCCCCCCGGGATCGTCTCCCCCACCTTGCACGGTCACCGCCACCTTGGAGGAGAACATGGGCGCGCTCTCCACCGGGATGCGCATGGTGCCCGAGCACTGGTAGTGACCGCTGTCGCTGGCTCGCGCTTGCAGCACCGTGTAGTTGGTGCTAGAATGGAAGTATCTCACAGCCTGGCCATCGTGGTAGTAGTGAAGCTTGTAGACGACTTTGTCATACCAGCCTCGGCAGCGCATCACCAGGGGCTCTCCCTCGAACACCGCAGCGTACGGCACTTGCAGAATTAACCAGTCTGCAAAGGACCCCACAGACAGTGTTTACTCTCTTCAGAAAAATCCATCTCTGCCAGGCATGATGGCACATGCTTTTAATCTCAGCAGTCGGGGAAGTAGAGGCGGGAGGATCCTTACGAATTTGAGGCCAGGCTGGTCTACAAAGCAAGGTTCAGGGCAGCCAGAGCAGTTAACCCAGAGAAACTCTGACTCAATAAAAGTAACCCAACCAACCCAACCCAAGATATCCCAGCTCCGCAGGTCTCTCTTCTCGGTCTCCCTCCCTCCTTCCCACCTGCAGTCCATGTTGCTCTTTTCACTCCCTAGCCACCAAAACCTTTTCCTATGTTCTGGTCTCCTGACTAGCACCTGGGATCCTGACTGGACAGGAAGAAAGAAAAATGGTACCAGGGAGGCAAAAATGCCTGAGACTTGGTTCCAGCCCCAAAGAGTCTCCTTTCAAAACCAACCATAGACTCCACACAGTATGACTTCAAGGCTGTCCTGACCTAGCCTCTGTTAACCTCTTCCCTGACCCCATTTCTTTTTTCTTTTCTTTTCTTTCTTTCTTTCTTTTTTTTGGGGGGGGGTGTTTCAAGACAGGGTTTCTCTGTGTAGCCCTGGCTGTCCTGGAACTCACTCTGTAGACCAGGCTGGCCTCAAACTTAGAAATCTGCCTGCCTCTGCCTCCCAAGTGCTGGGATTAAAGGCGTGCCCCACCACCGCCCAGCTGACCCCATTTCTTTTTAACTTCACCTTTTATTCAACACAAGCTAGGCCCAACCACACTGAACTGCTCAGAAGAAAAAAAAAAAAGAGGAGGAAGAAAGAAGAAAGAAAATGGTTCTGTATAGAACCCAGGGCCCTTGTAAAGCTATTTCCTCAACCCAAAAGACCCCGCTTCTCACTTAAATTCAGGCCTACTTGCCCTTCATGCTTGTGTTCATGCAAGGCCTTATCTTCTGAAGGAAACTTCTCTGAGAACAGCCTTAGGTATATCCTACAGCATCCTGAATGTACCACCATGTCTACCATCATCATCACCATCATCACCGCCACCATCACCACCACCATCATCACTGCAGCTGACACTATCCTTAGTACATCCTAGATGCCATTTTAGGTATCATAAAATTTTAAATTGCTCATTCATTCATTCATTCATTTGGAATTAGGTGTGTATGGGTGTCTAGGTGGGTGTGTCCTTGTGTGTGCTGATGCCAGTGTCAGAGGAAGCAAGAAGAGGCCGCCCTACCCTCTGAATCTGGAGTTACGGGTGGTTATGGCCTGATGTGGGTGCTGGGACCTCAACTCCAGGTCCCTCCAAGAGCATGATCCATTCGTAACCACTGAGCTATCTCTCCAGCCCCCATTTTAGGTACTATACCCTAACAAAGAGAATTCCACTGGCCAGGAATGCCGCTGCATGCCTGAAATCCCAGCGCTTGGAAGGCTGGAGCAGGAGGGTTGAAAGCCAAGGCACGCCGCGAGGCCGCATATGGAGGAGACCAGGAGTCCAGAAAGCTTTGCAAGGAATAGCCACGTTTTCTGTACCACTATCCATCTGACTGTATGTCAGCCATGGCCATCCCTGCTTCCACTTTCATGACCTCCAGCAGGAAACCTCTAAAAGTGTAAAAATGCTAATTGAAACATTGACCGGTGTTCTTTAAATGCTTAATAAAGATGGCCATCTGCCCGGGTAAGATTAGTAATCCTCCACAGGCAGCAGCTAAGCCTACCATTTTCATGGCTATACCATTGTTACTTTTCCTCTCCCTGTTTGTTGTTGTTGTTTGGTGGTGGTTTTGTTTGTTTTTGTTTGTTTGACACAGGCTGTTACTCACTACGCATCCCTGGTTGGGCTGCAGACTTGCACTCATCCCCCTGCCTCTGCTTCCTGGGTGCTGGGATCGCAGGCCTGCACCATCACACCCAGTGTTCTCATCCCCATTTTGAAAAGGCTGTTTCTTTTTTTGTTTGTTTGTTTGTTTGGAGACAGAGTTTCTCTGTGTAGTCCTGGCTGTCCTGGAACTCACTCTGTAGACCAGGCTGGCCTCGAACTCAGAAATCCTCCTGCCTCTGCCTCCCAAGTGCTGGGATTAAAGGCATGTGCCACCACTGCCCAGCAAGATGGTTGTTTCTTGATCGACTCGTAGGTGCTCCTGTATACGTCCCAACAACAAAAGTTTTACTAAGTTCTTGGTTCAACCCCCCCCCACTTCCTTCCTTCCTTCTTCCTCCTTCTCTTCCCCTGCCCCATCTCTTTCTCTCTTATTTCATTCCTTATAAAAAGACTTTTGAGAGAGGATATTGTATTTGGCCTAAGCTGACCTCAAACTGGTGGCAATTCTCTTGCCTCAGCCTCCTGAGTGCAAGATTACAGGTGAATACTGCCATGACTTTTTAAGATCACAAATAACTAACTTTCATTATGGCATTTGTTTTTCAAACAAACATATCTTTAACTGCTTCTTCCCCTTCATCTCCATCCGTCCTCCTCTTGTCCTCGTGCCACCTCAGGTAACCTCTCTTGCTACGGAGACGTACATGTGGCACTGACATTTTGACACGCCATCTCTCCATTTCTTAACCCCCCTCAGTCTCCTATCTAGTGTCATGAAACAAACCCCATTCTCGCATCCTTTTATTTACATTCACATAAACATTAAGAATTAGAATCTGGGCTGGGCTGATGGGGTGGAGTACAACTTCAATCTTAGCATGTGGAAGGGAGAGGCAGGTAGATCTCTGTGAGCTCGAGGCCAGCCAGCTTAGGCTACAAAATGAGACCCTGTCTCAAAAAAAAAAAAAAAAAATTAGAGAAACAACAACAACAACAAACAAACAAACAAACAAGCAAAAAGGACCCCGTTTGGGTGTTATGGTGCATGCCTTTTACCTCAGTATTCAAGAGGTAGACACAAAGAAATCTTTGTAGTTCAAGGCGAAACCTAGTCTACATAGTGAGTTCCAGGCCAGCCAGGGATCCTGTCTCAAGAGAGTGAGAGGGTGAGAGAGAGAGAAAGACACACACACACAAACAGAGAGAGAGAGAGACAGAGAGAGAGAGAGAGAGAGAGAGAGAGAGAGAAGGAGGAAGATACACACACATAAGAGAAAGAGGAGACACACACAGAGAGAGAGAGAGAGAGGAGACACACAGAGAGAGAGAGAGAGAGAGAGAGAAAGAGAGAGAGAGAGGAGGATACACACACACAAGAGAGAGAGGAGACACACACACACACACAGAAAGAGAGAGAAAGAGAGGACACGGGCAGTGGTGGCGCACGCCTTTAATCCCAGCACTTGGGAGGCGGAGGCTGGCTGATTTCTGAGTTCAAGGCCAGCCTGGTCTACAGAGTGAGTTACAGCCAGGGCTATGCAGAGAAACCCTGTCTCAAAAAACAAAAAACAAAAAAAGAAAGAAAAAGAAAGAGAGGACACAGAGAGAGAGAGAGAGGAAAGGAGGGAGGGAGGGAAGGAGGGAGGGAGGGAAGGAGAGGAAAACTTAGGATTCCAGATTCCAGTAGTATGAAGAGAGTAGAATTTTTGTTTTCTGAAACTGGGTCACCCCGCTTAATGTATTAATAATATCAATTTGCTTTATGCTCTACCAGGAAGACAAGGGGGACCTTTTTTGGGGGGGGGTTGTTATTGTTGGTTTAGTTTTTAAGGGGGTCCTTTTGGGTTTTTTGTTTTGTTTTGTTTTTGTTGTTGTTGTTTTGGTTTTTAAGGGCGACCTTTTGGACCAGGAAATTTTCACTGCGGGCCTCTGCCTACTCCAAAGACTCACGGTGCTTCTGTGTGGCCTTTTATTTTTTTCTTGTCCTTTGGGAATAGGCCGGTGTCTACCCTGCCAACAGGGCCAGCACTCACCATTAGACACAGAGAGGTGGATGGGATCACTGACTGGTGCTCCTCGGGTCTGACATCGGTACACCCCTGGTGCCTGCACCTCAATGCTCTTCTTATGGGAAGGCAGGAGGACATGGCCCAAGTACCAGAGAGTGCTAATGGGCCGGAGCTCCAGCAGCAGAGGGTGGTACCCGTCACATCTCAAGGTTACTCGCTCCCCCTTGAAGATGGTGGTCCAAGGTGGGTGTAGAGACAGTACAGGCTTCTCCAGAGTAGCTGTGGAATTGTGGAGGATGGGGTCGTGTGAGGAAGTAAAGTAAGATGAGGTGCCTGCCCAAAAATAAAGTCCCGGGATTGGGAATTGTTGGAAACACCCGTTTCTGGGTCCCAGCCCATGGAGGAACCCACCCTGTCAATGAGGGAGACCGCAGACAAGGAGTCTACTAATCATAAGCCATTTCTGACAGTGTCTATCCACAAGAACACTTAGTCATCAAGATTGAGCAAGAGTGGGGGGAAAATACCATCTTAGAACAGCCAGGAACCTACCCTCATGGAACTCATCAAAACTTGGATGAGAGACGTATAAGACTTACCAGCTTTCCCACTGCTTGGAACTGCAAAGCAAGAAAGAAGTAAGAGGGTGAGGAACGTCCTCTATGACGGGGAAGACTCTTGATCCCAGGAAAGCCTGAGGAGTCTCAGAGCCTGTTTTCCTTTGTCCACACCAAATACCTAGCTTTGAGAAAGCTAGCTCCATTTCAACATTCCAAGGCAGACAGAGAACCACGTGAAACCTGAGGTCAGTCAACAAAGCCAGCTCTCTTATCCCACAGACCCTGCCCTGTCTTACTCCCCCTCCCTCCAAATCCTGCTGATGCCCCCTCATTACTGACTCACCCAGGAGCAGGAGGGCTGCGAGCATCCACATGGTGAATCTACCTGCAGGCTCTGTAGACATTGGAGGCATGGAGGCAGGGCAGAGAGAAAAAAGGCAGGCGGTGGCTGATATTGAGAGCTAGGAGACACTGTTGCTTCTTCTGTCCATCCCCACTTCCTCAAGACGGTGGGACACGGAGAGCAGGATGTCACCAGAGTGTGTTACTCACCTACCCCAAACATCAGGCACGGTCCTATGTACCCCTCTGTAGCCATGCCCCAGCTCAGCCCAGCCTTGACTTCTATAGAGAGGCCCTTATAGAGCTGAGTCTTCTACAGCTCACAAGAGCCACATAGATCTCCAGGCCCCAACAGGTGCCATCAATATACCACTCCCACCCCATCCTTTTGCCACCAGCCAGTCCCGCTGATGTTCGTAAGCCCGCCTTATTTCTGCTTAATCCCAGGTGGCAGGTATTCTTGGGGCAAGGCCTAAAGAGGTCATTGCGTGTTCCCTGAAGCAGAGCTCACAGCCTCCCACACATGAGCAGACAGAAAGGCATGATTCATTCATCCTGCCATGCTCCTGCTGACCTGTGGTTCCCCAAGTCAAAAACAGAAAAGTAAAGTGTTTTCTTCTCCTCCCTTCCTCGAATCTGAAACACCTCTTCCCTCCCCGCCCACAATGATCTTGCGCTATGATACCTCTGCTCGCTCGCTCGCTTGCTCTTTTCTTCTTGCCTTCCACCAGACCCTAATGCCCTTTCCCAACCACGACCTAGTCCTCAGGGCTTGTGGCCTGGGAGGGAGGCCACTGACTGTGTGAGCCCCTCAGAGGCTTCTCAAATCCCACCTCTCTGCTCTGCTTCTCTGAGCCATGTGACCACACCTGAGCAATGAAGAGCCCGAGTTTCAGGTAAATGTTTAATGAAGTTTCCAACCTGATAGTATGTCTTCCCGAGCTCTACCCTGTCTGCGGTGGCGGCGGCTGTTTAGAACCAGGACATCTGCCTTCCTTGGAACTCTAGCGGGAAGGAGATCAGTGATCAGATACAGTCAGCTCTCCAAGATTGCAGCATCCTCCACTTTTGCGGAGGCACCAAGTTTTCCTCTGAGAATTTCCTCGTATTTTAGTGCGGTGTGCCTTTCCCAGTTAAAATACAAATGGCTCTGAAGAAAGTATGGCCAGTCTTAAATTATGCTGACCTTTTTGGATCTTGCTTTGGGAGCATGATTTGATGGGGTGAAGGGAGAGGGAGAGGGGAAGGGGAGAAAGAGAGAGAGGGAGGGAGAGAGGGGAGAAGGAGGGGAAGGAAGAGAGGGAGAGGGAGATGGGGAGAGAGAGAGAGAGAGAGAGAGTTATTATGTAGGTCTGAAAAGTAGGAAAGTATCCAATAAGGTGAGCAAGAATGGGGGAGGGAGGGAGGGAACCGGATAGATCAGAGATAAATGCCCCCATTTAGGCAACACTCCTATTCTTCCCTTGAGCCCTGCCTGCCTCCTCCTCATCTTTGGACCAGTGTGGGATTCCTCACATCAACCATAACCTGTCACCATGGTCTCACTTCTGCACAGCCCACCACCTCTACAGGAAAAGTTCAAAGAGTCTACACAAGCAGACTCTTTTGACTTCTCATAAGTCAGAGCAAAGATCTCAGTCCCTTGATCAGGATTCCGGAAGAAACCTGATCACATTAAAAACTCATGAGCTGTATAGTCTTTCTTGAACTTATAGGAATCAGCCTTGGAGCTCATTAGCCATTCAGATAATGCTCGGAATTGGAGCTGAAAAGCAACCTGCCCAATACCTGTTCACTCCACACTTTCCTCTGAACTTTTCACAAGTGGATCTTTTTCTCTACGCAGGACCCTTTCCGCAGGACTTCAATCCTTCACTCCTTCGCACACTGCCGAGGCCTTTAGTATGCAGACAAGCTTGGAAGGTATTTAGGTTGCTTAGGGTTTGTTTTTCCTTGTTAAGGGTATGTTATCCTGCACAACCTGGTCTCAAACTCTAAAGTGGGCTAAAGTGTTTCTCATTTCCTCAGCCCTCTAGGTGCTGGGACAACAATGGGTTTGACTGGTTCTTTGAAGTCTTTGAAATCTATCACAGCTACGTTCTGAAATCTACGTTTCTGAAATCTACGTTCTGACAAGATGCAACATCGTTTGATAAGGACTGTGGTGAGTGGAATGTTCTCAGGGACAATGTAGGATAATGAGCTGGAGTTACAGGTAGTTGTGAGCCACTATGTGGGTGCTGGGAATTGAACCTAGGTCCTCTGGAAGAGCAGCCAGTGCTCTTAATCACTCAACCATTTCTCCATGTTCAACCTTTAAAAATAAACTGGCACATAGTTCTTATGTCTTCTCCTCACAGACCCACCCTGAAACAGGGCTCTTAGTTGATTCAAGATCCAATCCAGTTGACAGTCAAGACCAATAATCACATCCTTGAAGATGCTAAACTTTACTTACCATCAGTGTGATCTTATTCCTTTGTTTCTTTGTAGTATATCTAACATCATCATGTATTCATTTATCAATTATTTCAGGCTACAACATACAAAATAAATAGCACCAAGAGAGGCCACAGTGGGAATCCAGGATGATGTGACAATTCTTCGATCACTAAGGCCATAATAACGTGGTGTGCTGATTCATCAACCAAAGGTTACGTGAAGCAAGGTTATTGCGTAACTTGTCAGGCTAGAGAATGGACAATAGGGATCCAAGCATAGAACAAAGGAGCATGAATGTGATTAAAGTTGTAGGAAAGTAAGTGTGGGATGCTAAGCTGAAGGTCTTACAGATATTAGCATCACTAAAGAGAAGCCAAACACATGCACTGAGATAACAGAGAAGATGCTATAGGAAGAAATTTCTCCTGGTGCTTGGAGAAAAGGGGCCTAAAAGGGAGAAGTTCCTAAGGACCCTGCTGGAGAAGGACCATGCAGGGAAATGTTATTTATAGATTGAGTTGCCCACTGCGAACATGATAAAAGGAAGCCTGGCTACCTCCCAGCTGTCAGCAGAATCTTGGGGGTGTCTACATGGTGTTGGGTTTGCAGGCATGCAGTTACTGGGGTCATGAAAGCTTGTACCCTGTGAAGCAAGGCAATACTGAAGCACCATGCATGGTCAGATTCCCTGCAGACAGCTCCTGAGGGGGGGTCTGTGTACAGCTGTGGGGACAAAGCCTAGTTGTAATGGAGACCTCAGGAGGTCCCAGATGTGGAACGTCTACCAAGAAAAGCTGCAAGCGTCAAGTGGAATTGGTCAGAGAGAGCACGGGTGTGCTGCCAATATCAGTACCATAGGGGCAGGGCTGCCCAAGCCCACTGAGGCTCGTATCATGACCATATGCCCTTGATGCTGGACAAGGAGTGTGGTGGCTTAAATGAGATGTCCCTCTTAGTCTGGGCATTGAATACTGGGTTACTGGTTAGTGACTGTTCAGGGAGACTGAGGAGATACAGCCTCGATGGAGGAAATATGTCATGGGGCGGGGCGGGGGCAGGCTTTGAGGCTCAAAAGACCCGTGATATTTTGAGTTCATGGTCTCCGTGTCCTGTCCGAGCTCTCAGCTACTCTGGCCACTATGCTTGCTGTTATGCTCTCCTGCCATGATGATGGTGAACTCTTACTCCTCTAGAGCCATAAGCCCCAGATCAACTCTTTCTTCTTGTCGTGGTTAGGGTTTTATTGCTGCGAAGGGATATCATGACCGCAGCAACATTTAATTGGGGCTGGCTTATGGTTTCAGAGGTTAAAGCCATTATCATCGGGGTGGGAAATGTGGTAGACGCAGTGCTGGAGAAGGGGCTGAGAGTTCTACATCTTGATTCCCAGGCAGCAGGAGGAGACTGTGCCCCACACTGGGCGTAGCTTTCGAATATATGAGACCTCAGAGCCCACCCCCATAGTGACATACTTCCTCACGCAAGTCCACACCTCCTAACAGTGCCATTCCCTATAAACCGAGTATTAAAGCACAGGAGTCTGTGGGGACCATTTCTATTCAAACCACCACACTTCTGGAAGATGCCCTGGTCATGGTATATTATTACAGCAGTAGAAAAGAGACTTGAGGGCTCTTTTTCTTTTTAATAGTGTTGGGTCTGTTAAAACTACAGTGGCTTCTGAATTGGGGTGAACATTCTTTACCTGATGAGATGGGCATAAGCCTTTGGGGCCAGGGATGGGATGTTAGGATTCATGTTTTGAATATTTGGTGCATAGATTCAACACAATATTGAAGGCTGTGGAGCCTTTAGCAAGAGCCTGGCTGGCAGGATTAAGTCACGGAGGGTAGCCTTTGAAGGCTGTACCTGCCCCTGGTTCTGGCCGAGGCTCGCTCTTTCTTGCCTACTACGATGTGAACACACACTCTTATCCCTGGGGATGAGTCATGCTGCTACGCCTCTTGCCATGATGGACAGAAACCCCCTGAAACCGTGAGACAGTTTCCACTCCTCCTTAAGTCATGTCTGTCATTCATTTTGGACAGAGTGTGCAAAAGCAATGGGTTCACTAGCTTTGGGGCATTCTTTTGTACAGGCCCCGATCCTAATCCTGAGACCTCTGTTCTTGTTACCCAAACGCCTCTCCGAGGCTCCTTTCCCTCATGCCTTAGGGAGTAACATTTCAACATGGGCAGTGGGGCTGAGACACTCAGGGACTAAGCGTGCTTGCTATTCTTCCAGAGAACAGGAGTTCAATTCCCAGCACCCATGTTGTGCAGCTCAGAACTGCCTTGAACTGCAGCTCCAGGGGATCTGATGCCTTCTTCTGGAGCTCCGCAGGACTTATACACAGTCCTGTACATAAAAAGTTAATCTCAGCACAGATACATGGAGAAGGAGGCCTATAAAAATTTTGACCACAGGATTAATTAAACACTAGCATGTAATTAATAGTTGTTGAAGGAGAGTAATTAAAAGAGATGAGCCGGGCAGTGGTGGCACACACCTTTAATCCCAGCACTTGGGTGGCAAAGGCAGGTGGATTTCTGAGTTCAAGGCCAGCCTGGTCTACAGAGTGAGTTCCAGGACAGCCAGAGCTACACAGAGAAACCCTGTCTCGAAAAACCAAAAAAACAAACAACAACAACAACAAAAAGAGATGAGGTCCCAAATTAACACCTAGCTTTTATTAGCCTCACATTTCATAATTTTAACATTAATAAAATTGGGGAACAGGAATTTTTTATTGGGGGGTTGCCCTATGCGTTATAGGATGGTTGTCAGCCTCCTTGACTTATAAACGCCTTAACTTAAGTTCTAGTAGCACAGACACTCTTCCCACCCTGTGTGAAACCCAGCTGTCTAGGAGACATTGCAAAATGTTTCCGTGGAAGATAGGGAAGAGAAAATGCCCCCCCCCCCAGTTGAAATTGCAGTACAAAATCCACTTTTTTTTTTCTTCTCTTTAAATTCTGTTCTGGGCAACATAAAGAAATTTGTGGTCTAGAATGAAGAATGACTTTGTCATGGCTAAAGAAAATATAGTTATAGGCAAATTTTGTTGTGGGAAATAATAAAAAACGAACCCACCAACTCTCTACGTGGTTGGGCCACGCTCTTGCGTTCCTGCCACCTGCTGCCAATTCTCTGGAGCTAGCCCAGGTGATCTCACTCACTAGGTCTCTTGGCCCACCAATTCCTCTCAATTCTATGAAACGCCCCACAGACCCCTGGTTAGTCATCTTAACACCTAATTACCTGGTAGAATCAAGACTCTTTAAGCTTATAGTTAACCAATTAGATTTATGTATCAATAGAAATCACAATTTACAAGATGGTAATACAATAATTTCAGAGCCAATTGATAATGATAAAACTTCTAGCCTTTTGATAGCACCACGTCGGCCTCCTTTCTGGTTCTCTCTTCTCCTCCTGTGACCTCCCTTCCTCTCAGCTCTTAGCTCCATCCCGCTTTTCCCTGTCCAATCACAGACCACCTCTGCACTAATGTAACTGGACAGGGAAAATCCTGCGACACCCTGTATGCATTTATTTACACTCAAACACTTTCATTAGTCTAACAAAGTATCAAGCCAGCTTGCAAAACTATGCCTGCATATGCACGATACAGGAAGAGCTGGAATCATTGTGGTGGTTGAACATGTCACAGATGAAGAGCTTGCTTTCATTTGTCAGCAACCTTTGCAGTACGAGGCTTCAGGGAGACAGACAAGTCCCTCAGCTCCATGACCAGATGACCAAGGAGAACCCTTACGTCTTGCATTTGTTTGAGAAGAAGGCCTATCTGGTGACAAAGGAGGGAGTCTGGGGAGGAGAATCCCGGCTGCTCAGAAGAGGAGGCAGGTGGTGAAGGCCGAGGACCAGGGGCTTCTGTGGGAGGAGTTTCCGAAGCAGTTGGCTTCTGAAGAGCTGCATTCAATATGGAGGAAGAAGCAGAATTTAAGGGACGTGAATTATGGGCAGGAAGCACATGCAAGTCAAATCTGTCTGGTCATGCTGGTGCACACCTGTAATCCCAGTGCTCAGGAGGCAGAGGCAGAAGGAACACTGCAAGTTCAAGCCCAGCCTGGTCTACATAGTGAGCCGTAGGTCAGCCAAGGACATAAAGTAAGACCTTATCTTTTTTTTTTTTTTTTTTTTTTTTTTTTTTTTTTTTTTTTTTTTTTTTTTTTTTTTTTGGTTTTTCAAGACAGCGTTTCTCTGTATAGCCCTGGCTGTCCTGTAACTCACTCTGTAGACCAGGCTGGCCTCGAACTCAGAAATCCACCTGCCTCTGCCTCCCAAGTGCTGGGATTAAAGGCGTGCGCCACCACTGCCCGGTAAGACCTTATCTTAAAAACTGGGGGAAAAAAAGAAAAAAAATGATGCTTGACTCTGGTCCTCACACTGTAAGCTTCTAAGTGAGGCAGGCTACTTCAGGGCAAGCTCCTATGTGAATGTCTCTTCTAAGTCTTCCTTCCTTTATTTTAGCTAAAACTCTAGAATGCGAACTCAGTATACCCAGAGGTGTTCCCGCCTACCACTTTAATGTTTCAAACATGCCCTCCAAATGTGTCTACCATTTTTTTTTTTTAACTCTCGAGTTTAAACTGAGCACGCTCAGAATGCACTACTTGACTAAGAATGTTTAAGAGTGGACCAACCTTGACATGAGTGAATATATAAACCGCCCGTGGGAGTTGAATAAATCTCCCATGCTTTGTTTACTTGAAGTTTGTAGGGGGTGGGGGGAGACAGGGTCTTGCTTTGGAAATAACCCTGCCCGTACTCTTGCCTGACATTAAAAACACAAGCCTTTCTTCACTTTTCATGCCCTTGTGTGGTGGTTTGAATAAAATAGCTCCCATAAGCCCATGCGGAGTGGTGCTCGTAGGAGGTGTGGCCTTGTTGGAGGAAGTATGTCACAGTAGGGACATGCTTTGAGGTCTCAGAAGGTCAAGCCTGTTCTCTTCCTGATGCCTGTCAATCAGATGGAGAATGCTTAGCTCCGTCTCTCAACATTTGTCTATCCCACGAACGCTGCCATGTTTCCTGCCGTGACCATGATGGACTCTGAACAGTGAGCCAGCCCCAATAAAATATTCGCTTTTATAAGGGTTGCCATAGAAACCCTAACGAAGACCCTTGGCTCTGCTTATTTTGGTATTGAACTCAACAAGATGGGAACCCACTGTGTTTGGTTACAGAATCAATCTTCCCTCTTTTCGTGGCTGTGGTACTCACTGGCAGCCAGGGCATGAGGACTCTTCTGCCCTTCCTAATGCAAATTTTAGTCCGAGGCTTGAGTGTCCCTGCTTGAGAATCTCTAGTGTGGACACCTCATCAGTAGACAGCCCAATTTCTTCTCTTTCAAGGCAGAATTTCCTGTGTGTTCCTCTGCATGGATCACTTGAGACACCCTTTCTTCAGGATGACTATCAGTATTCTCTCCCCCTACTTTCACACGATATGTCTTCAAGCTATGTCACCAGCCTAGGTGACTACTAGGTGTGTGTCAAGCCGAACACGGCTTTCCTAATAGAAACTTCTAGAATTTGACATACATTTTACTCTTTCTAGAGGCTGTTTGTTTGAGATGAGGTCTCACTGTGCAGTCCTGGTCGGCCCTTTCTAGATATTATCTGCATTTTATGTATGATGCTTCCATAAATGTTGGGATCACATAGGAATTCTATATTCTATAGGGAGATACAAGAGGGGCCAGCTTAGGTCTTGGTTTGGTAGGTTCCACGGTCCAAGGAAGATATTCTCTTTCTGAACCATCTTCCACCTTCAAAGACTCTGGATTATTGCCCTGTCTCTCTTGCATCCACTATTCACCTCCTTCCTCCAGAGTTCAGTTGATAAACCCAGTCCTGTCTCGTACACACCCCACAGGCACACCTACACATTCACTCACCCTGAACCCGGATCTCCAGCTGTGAGCTCTGCTTCGAGATCTGCCTGTCCTCAGTCGCTGCCTCACACCAGTAGGAGCCAGAGTGTTCTTCTGAGGCTTTGGGGATCTGGAGCTTGGAAGAGACTCCTCTGATACTCAGTGGCCTTCCATCCTTGTAGAAGGAGAAGAGGAGGCGGGGAGCTGACCTCTGCAGGGACAGCTTTGTCTGACAGCTCAGGGTCACTGGGCCTCCCTCTTGGGGCTCACTAGAAGGTAAGGCTTTGAGAACTGGAACTGTGAACAACTCTAGAAAAAAGACAAGCAGCGAAGAAGAGGTCAACCATTCTGTACTCAACAGGCCCATACCTTCCCTCGCCCGTCCTTTCCTCTGGTTCCAATGGTATGTGTTCTTTTTAGGAAGGTCCCATTTGAACTTTTCAACAACTTCCTCCTCCTTTTCCTCTTCCTCCTCTTCTTCTCCCTCCTCTTCCTCCCTCCCTTCCTGCCTTCCTTTTTTCCCCTTCTCATTTCCCCCTCTCTTCTTCCTCCTTCCCTCCCTCCTCCCTTCTCTTCCTGCTTCTTTCCCTTCTAGGCAGGGACCAGAAAAGATCCGTAGATGAGCCGATCTGACAACAATCCAGGCTCTGGATCTGTGAACATCAGAAAGTGTCAATCTGGATGCTTCTGGTCTCTCTGTTCCTTCTCACCCAACTCTACCATAGCAACACTCCCTCAGACTCTCACCTTGGACGGTGATAGCCACAGGGGATGCAGTCTCTCGGCTCCCAGGACCAGGGCTCCTGAAGATGCCACTGCAGTGGTAGTGCCCACTGTGTGACTTTTGCACCACGGTGATGGAGAATTCTCTTTTAGGTCCAGGAGGACCCAGGGCTGAGCCCTCTCGGTAGAAGATGACCTGAGTCAGAGGCCAGTCTTGCCAGGCACGGCAGTGCAGAACCAGTGTGTCTCCTTCAAATATTGATGTAGCTGGACCTTGGAGAATCAGCCAATCTGTGGTCCAGAGTAAGAGCTCAGTATCATCCGCATCCCTTAGGAGGACCCAAGCAATGCTCATAGCAGATCCCGTGAACTTTCCAGGTCACTTTCAACTCTTACTAGACCACCTTACTGCTCTCTGCCCCTTAGAAGAACTCATATAACAATGGCCAAGACCTTTTTCTTCCTCTGCCCTCACCCTCTACTCTTGCCCTCTAGTCCCAAAATATACTAGTTCCCCAGGAACAACTTTTACTTGGAGATTGAACTTAATGTTATGGATTGTTCACCACATTTTCTCAACCTGTCATGAAGACACCTTTATGATTGACCCAGTGTCGAAAGAATAACTCTAGGGCATGTTTTTTCTCCTGGGATCTGAGAATGGGGAACTAAGTCCTTCTATCTATGCCAGTTTCCTGAGTGGAGTGGGGCTACCAGGAGTGGTTTGAGACACTGGGACCTCACCATAGGACACGATGAGATGGAAGGGTTTACTGAATGTGTAGCCCTTGAACTGGAAGCCAGCTTCACTGGAGCGGGTCATATCCCCATCATCTTCATCACCCTCATCCTCCTCAGCAGCGGCGTGGCAGCTGCCGTGCTCAGTGCTGACTGGTCCTTCACACTTCAGAGTCTCTGAACTGGCAGCTGCTGAGGGGGCACAGCCCAGGGAGAATCAGAAAATGGTACTGCAACTTAGGGAAAAGGGATAAGAATGGCCTCCACACGGGCTCCTCTTCTGCCCTAGGGACTACCTTCTCAGGAGAGAAGAGGAAGACACCAAACCTCTCTATGAAGACCCATGGGTCTTCAGTGGGACAGCATTGATCTTGGCTCACTGGCATTCAGGCCTCCCGGTGAAAAGGCTATGGTTTTGGGAAGAGGGGGTTACGGGGTGAAGGAATAGTAAACTCACCAGCATGATATCCACCTGTTGGTTCAGGAAACCAAAGGGCAGTGATAGCCATGACCCCACAGCAGGAGGAGGAAAAGATGAACATCAGATTCTAGCATCCAGAGTGTGTCACACTCTGGTGGCACATTCGTGCACTGTTTAGTCCTCATAAGCCTTTCAGAGAAGCGTGTTCTCCGTCATTGGATAATGTTTTATGAGCAAGGTCACACTCTGCAGTCCAGGTCAGCCTGGAACTCACTATGTAGCCCAGGCTGACCTTGACTTTGCAACAGTCCTCCTGCCTCAGCCAAAGGTGTAAGCTACAATGCCAGGTTGCCCATCCTGTAAATTTTAAAGAAGCGGTTCTACAAAAATCAAATATAAAGGAGTTGAAAGAAAGACTTGGGGTTTGCTGGGAGATAGTGAAGTAGGAAACGTGCTTAGTTTGCATGTGGGTGGAGCAAACATAGCCTTGGAACTCCAACGCTTGGGAGGCAAAGGCAGGCAGGATCCCCAGGGGATGCTGGCCGGGCAGCCGGCTAGCCTAGGCTACATGTTGAGGCCCAGGCCAATGAAAGACATTGTCTCAATAAAATAAAACAAAAAGGTAGATAAGATCTAAGGAATGGGACACTCGATGTTGTTCTCTGACCCATACTAACACACGTACACATGTGCATGAACACCCACACGCGTACACACATGTATTCTGCACATGCACACAAGTACATTTAAAAAGGAAAGCAGGCAGGCAGTCAAGCCTGGTGGGTAGAACATTTGTCTAGCCGGCAAGAGGCCCTGGGTTTGATTCCCAGCAACAGTACTACTCTAAGAGTCACACATGGAGCAAGAATATCAGGTATAAGTCTAAAAGCAGTGCTTGTTTTAGTTCACTGCAAAAACAGTCTACTTCACTTCTCTGAGCCTCCTTAGGGACGTCCTGCCCCGACTCTCATTTTCTCAAAACTACTTGGCTCTTTAGGATAGAATATGTTGTCTAACCGTTGGACCCAGCCCCAGCACCCCAATGGAAGAGTTAGGGGAAGGACTGAAGGAGCAGAAGGGGATTACAATCCCATAGGAAGAACAACAGTATCAACTAACCGGACCCCTCAGAGCTCCCGGGGCTAAACCACCAACCAATGAGCATACACGGGTGGGTCCATGGCTACCGCTAAGTATGTAGCAGAGGACTGCCTTATCTGGGATCAATGGGAGGAGAGGCACTTGGCTTGGTGAAAGCTTGTTGCCCCAGGGAAGGGGGATGCTAGAGGAGTGAGGTGGAAGTGGGTGGGCGAGTTGGGGAGAACCCTCTAAGACGTAAAGGGGAGGGGGGATGAGATGGGGGGGTTGCGGAGGGGAAACTGGAAAGAGGAACAACATTTGAAATGTAAATAAGTAAAATAATCAATTAAGAAAAAAGAATATGTTGTCTACAAAGAGGTAACTATCCCCCTCTTCCTCCTCGTTTCCCCTTTCAAGGCTTCATTTTTCTCTTTTCTTCTTTTCTTTTCCTTATGTTTTAGAAATAGCGGTTTTTCTGTATAGCCCCGGCTGTCCTGGAACTTGCTGTGTAGAGCAGGCGGTCTTCTCCATCCTCCCCCCACCCCCACCCCCGTAACCCTTTACTGTCAAGCTGCACTGGTAGCCGTGGAACAATTCTTTGCCTCCAGATCGAAACTTAGCGAGTTCTCTCCACATCTCTACGATCTCTCTCTGACCCAGGATAGGTAAAATGTCATTTGTCCCAGCTCTGGCTACTCCTTCCCCTGCTTAGTCCCTCTCTCTCTTCATATTCATATGTGTTTTCTTGTCCGCTCCACTCTCTCCCGTCCCGGGCACCTTTGTTCTCATCCACTCCCAGTGCCTGGACTCTCAGACTTTTTAACTTCCTTGTCAAGTCTACTTCCTGGTTCGCACTGTCTTGGTACAGGTGTTTGCTTCAGCTCCGCCCTCTTCTCTCTGCCTCTTTTCAGTTCCTTCACTGTCAGACCACTGCGCTCAGCATCCTTTCGTTTTGTTTCTTAAAAAATAAAATAATAAAGCCTCAGAGCTGGAGAGCAGGGTTAGTTGTTAAAAATCCTTTGTGGTCTTGCAGAGGATCCAAGTTTGGTTTTTGGGGTTTTTTGTTTGTTTGTTTGGTTGGTTGGTTGGTTTGGTTTGGTTTGGTTTTGGTTTTGTTTGTTTCTGGTTTTTTGAGACAGTGTTTCTCTGTGTAGCCCTGGCTGTCGTGAAACTCACTCTGTAGACCAGGCTGGCCTCGAACTCAGCCACCTATCTCTGCTTCCCAAGTGCTGGGATTAAAGGCGTGCGCCACCACTGCCCAGCCTTTTGCTTGTTTGTTTGTGGTTTTTGGTTTTTTGGGGGTTTTTTCGATCCAAGTTTGGTTCTTGGCATCCACACGGTGGCTCACAACCATCTAGAACTCTAGTTGCAGGGGATCCAATATTCTCTTGTGACCTCTGAAGGCCTCAGGCATGCACTTGGTGCACAGACATACCCTCAGCCAAAACAGTCACATATAAAGTTAGTTAGTTGATTGCTTAAATAATTAACTAATTAATTAAAGTTAAAGCCTTGTTGGCCTAGCTGGCATTTCTACTTGATACACCTTATATGATGCTATGGGAGGTACTATTCTTGTTTTGTTTTGTTTTTTTTTTACAACAGAGAAGATTAAATTCAGATATATCAAAAGTGATTTTTTTTTTTTACTTTCCTCACAATTCTTTTTTTCTTTTTGATATTTTCTTTATTTACATGTAAATTTCTCCTTTTCAAAAGTGATTTTAAAACAGCAGTAGGATTTTGTAATGCATCGTTGGCTGGTCTGGTACTTACAATATGACTTGAGCTGACTTTGAACTTGAGGCAATCCTCACGTCTCAGGCTTCTTGGTCCTGAGATTATGGGTACATGCTCCTATGCTCAACGGAAAGGGAGTTTTTCAAAGTGATACAGAAGTAGTAACTGGGAGAGGGGCTGGAAGTCAGAGTACATGATACCAAGACCACAGTTCTTGCTACAAAACCAAAAACCCCGGGGCCTCCCACAAATAGCTCTGGGTTTGGTGGAAGACCACGCATATGAAAGGATGACTGTAGTGTGTGGATAGAAGCAATAATAACAAGTGTCAGCGGCAGCCACTGGAGAATCCAACAAGCCTTCTGTCCGAAGATGCTACCAAAGTGGGGTCTTTAAGGATACTTAGGTGCTTGTAAAGGGGGAAGGGGCCTGGGGAGTCACGGCGGAGGGCAAAATTCATCTCAGATGGAGCTAACAATATAGGCAAACCTGGGAGGCAGATAGGAATCTGAGCTGTGAATGGAAGCGTGAGCTGGTTGAGTTCCGTTAGTGTAGAGGTGGGAAGGCTTTTGGGGTGCCGAAGAAGAGGCTGAGGAGGTCTAGTGGGTACCAGGTTTGGGGTTTTATGTGCCACAACAAGAGCTTGAGTTTTAGAAGTCACTCTGGAAGTAGAGAGAATTCATTCTGTGAGACGAGGCTGGGACAGGGTTGGCAAGGAAGCCATTGCACAGCTCAGGCACTCCTGATGAAGGCTTGCCCTAAGAAAACACGTGGAGTGGTCCCGGGAAGGAAAGCCAGTTAGGAGGTGAAATTTGCCAACTGTTGATGATTCAGAGAATGACAAAGAGTTCAGAACACCTCTCGGGTTTCCAGCCGAGGGCTAGCGGCAATAAACTGAGATCAGATAAAAAGTAAATTAAAAGAAGTGAGGATCCAGAGGATGTGTGAACGCATCTCTGGTCTTGTTGTGTTGGTACCAGTGACACACATAGGTCAAAATGCCTGTGTAAAGGTTAATATTCAAATGTGAAAGTCAAAGGCATGATGAGAGCTGGAAATGTGCCCATGGCTCTAAAATATACAACTGTTGCAGAAAAAAACATAAACATACACTCATACAGTCTCATTAGGAGACTGTGGAGGAGGGGAGGAGGGAGAGGGACGGAGGAAGGGGGAGAGAGAGAGAGAGAGAGAGAGAGAGAGAGAGAGAGAGAGAGAGAGAGAGAGAGGGGCAGGCTACAAGAGAGAATAAATAACCAATAAGGCTAGACAAAACAAAGAAACCCACCATGACTTCAGTGGAGACCAGGATGCAAGCAAGCACTGAAGGGTGAGCCTGCAAGCCCAGAAGGGCTCGTCCAAGAAAGCTGTATTAGAAAAGTAAGAGCTAAGATTTGCAGTTGGCAAAGGCTTCATAGTCAGAGGGACTTTTAGGATGGAAAATATCTGAATTTTTATATTTAGAAAGAGCCATTCAGTCCCTCACACCAGACTTGTCTTCTGTCCGTCCTTGTGCCGCCTGAACAGTAATTCTTGGCAAAGTCAGGGTCAGTCCGTGTTTCTTACCTTTGAGGATTTTCTCAAGATTAGGCGTATCTCATCTCCACACAAACGCTCACTCCGATGCCTTACTTACCCAGCAACATCCGGGATGCCAGGAGCACAGCAGGACAGACAAAAAGGGCCCACTCTATGAGCGTGCAGCTCAGCTTCATGGTGACTCTGTTTATACCTCCTGCAACCCCAGCATAACTGATGTTCTTCAACATGAAACCTCTCAAATTAGAAAAGAGGAAATAAATCTAACTGTCTTGCCTCCACACACCTGGGGCCAAGTCTCTGATTGGCTCTTGTCATTCAGGTTCGGCCAGGTGGCTTCTGATGCCAGCCTTCATCCTTCAGGTTGTAGATGAGATGCTAGGGCTCTCAGTTGTTACTTTTTTTTTTGTTTGTTTTGTTTTGTTTTTTGAGCTCGGGGACTTTTCAAAACATGCTATGATTGATGTTCAATTGGTCTTCAGACTACATCAGGGAGAGGTCAACCCTACAATAGTCCAGCTCACTGGAGACAGGAGGCAGGAAATTAATGGAAGAAGCCACTGGGGTGTGATCGATGTAATGTGGAGGTGCTCTGTTCCTTCCGCTCCAAGCTTTACCTGTGTCCAGTGATTAAAATACAACAGGGGAAAGAGGAGGACAGATTGATAAGGGCAGCTGTCAAATTAGTATCTACTGGCTCTGCCCGTGCAAACCCCACTCAACGTTTTACCCACGTTTCTCCTGACCTGTGTCCTAGCTTTGTTTCTGCAGAACGACACAGGCTGTTCAGCCTCAGCGGAACTCTGCATACAAGGCAGAGTTAGAGCCATGGGAAAGAGCAAAAAGAAAAAGAAAATCCATTCCCAGAGACCCCAGCAAGAAGCCCAATGATCAGGCTCCCTGCCAAAGCTCAAAGCACTGACTCTGAGGACTTGGAGAGAGAAGTATTCAGTCCTTGAACAACTTCAAGAGACTGGTGAAAACTGGCAAGGTGGAGGCCACAGCATCTCTGTGGACCTATGGGTACCGCAGCCTCTAACTCCGACTGTAGGCTCAGTTGCCGGCCCTGTGTCTCTTGGCATGGAGATCCCACCTTTCTACTCTCCCTCGTCATACCACCCACACACCAGGTCCCACATAGGGAGGAGTGTCATCAGAAATGTGGGTCTCAGAGACAGAGAGGGGGTGGAGCTGCATGGCCAGCCACTTATGACAAAACAGATCAGGGCGGGCGGGTCGGCCGCGTGGGCATGGGAGAGTATAGTATTCTCTGTCGAGTATAAGCAGTTAGAGTAACTTTTCCATTATGTAAGATGTGTGTGGTTTTTGTGCAGATGGCCCCAGGGAGTCTAGAGCTGGTTGAACATGGGTGTGGGGGAAGGCAGTGAGGCAGTAAGTCTTGCAGCTGATGTGGTAGAAAGACCCAACAGTTTCAGAAGAGGAAGAGCAATCGCCAACCCTAAGACAAGTTAAATAGACGAATTCTGTTTGGATTAGACTTTCACCCCTAAAACTGCACCACAGGCCTTCTCCTTAGACAGGACAAAAAAAAAGGCCTTTGAAAAACTAACAATTTCCCCTGTTCTCTTACAGACCTTGGAAAATACTCTCCCCGCCCCCTCTGCAGCACCAACCTTTACAGAAGCCAACCTCAGAGCAGAAAGCCAGAAGGCCTCTAGAGGTTGTTACTTGGGGATCTTGTTCTTTACGCTAGATTATCCACTTCGTCATGTGGAAAATCCGTGCCGCTGAGGTTTGATTGGTGAACTCCTCTGAATAGGTGTGAAACACCCACACCAAAGAGACTCAGAGGAGCGATATTAGGATGGCTAAGTGCTGGGATGACAAATCCAGTTTACCTAGTTAGATCTGCTATCCTGATTACATCAGACTACTCCCAAAGATAGGGGACTAAGCCAGCCCTCATCCGTCCCCAGGTCCTTTGAGGGCTTCCTCAGTTGGCTTGTCATTTGCGGGCCAATATACCTATTTGAACAAG
>NW_022196891.1:68167655-68169030 GCF_008632895.1 Mastomys coucha
GATGTTTGTGCAGGAATAGAAACCCTGACTAAGACAGTGTGTGTGTGTGTGTGTGTGTGTGTGTGTGTCTATGCATGCATTTTTGTGTATGCAAAGACCATGGCACTTGTGGACAACTTGTGGGGATTTGTTTCTCTCCTTCTACCATGCGCTGTGGACTGAACTCAGGTTGTCAGGCTTGGCAACAGGCCCCCTTACCCACTGAGCCATCTCGTCAGCCCAGGAATCTATAGCTGTTTTAAATATATGGCTTACTTATAAATTGTATTGCTATGAATGCTTTTCAGTTTATGGCTTGCCTCTTCACTATATATATATATATATATATATATATATATATATATATATTTTATTCTGGGAGTAGATGAAGGGGTATATGTGCTCATGTATTAGCAGGTGCTTATGCATACCAGATGTCAACTTTGGCTGTCATTCCTTAGAAGCCATCTATTTTGATTTTTTAAGACAGGGTCTCTCCCTGGGACCCAGGTCTTACCAATTAAGCTGGGCTGCCTGCCTTCACCTCCCCAGCAGTGGCATTGCCTGTTTTGTTTTGTTTTGTTTTATGTGGGTGCTAGAGATCAAACTCAGGTCTTTGTGCTTATAGGACAAGCACATACAGACTGACCTATCTCCCCCCATCTCCCCAGCCTCACTTTGCGTGTTTTAAGACCATTTTATTGAGACATAGAGACAAGTACACAACATGCATATTTAAGTCGTAGGCTTTGGGCTGCAAAGATGGCTCAGCAGTTAAGAGCACTGACTGCTCTTCCAAAGGTCCTGAGTTCAATTCACCAGCAACCCCATGGTGGCTCACAAACATCTGCAATGGGATCCGATGCCCTCTTCTGGTGTGTCTGAAGACAGCTACAGTGTACTCATATAAGATAAATAAATAAATCTTTTGAAAAAAAAAAGTAGTAGGCTTTGATGAATTTGGATAAAGTATGCACATGTGAAACTGTTGTCACAATAAGTTTATGTCCCTCCGTGGACTCTTTGTGCTTCCCTTCTCCAGGCAGTCACTGATTTCCCCCCATCACTATGGCTTGCAGCGCATCCTCTGTAAGTTTACGCACATTAAGTTACACAGCGCATCCTTTGTGCCTGGTTTCTCTCACTCAGTATACCCGCTTTCAGACACGCTTTTGTTGCACCTGCTCATAGCTCTTTTCACTTGGCCTATGGCTATACCACACTCTTCTTATCCACCGAAATGCTGGTTCACCATTAGATTGTTTCTATGTACAGCTTTGAGGAACAAAGCTAGTATGTGCTCTCGGGTACATGTTGGCTACCTAGGAGTGGATTGGCTGGGTCCATACAGGTATGTTTCTAGGTATGTATATACTTTACCTTTTTGTGTTATTTT
>NW_022196891.1:68169040-68182005 GCF_008632895.1 Mastomys coucha
TGGAATTCACTGTGTAGAATTGACTGGCCTCAAACTCACAGAAACCAGTCTGCCTCTGCCTCCAAAGTTCTGGCTTTTAATCTTTTATGTGTATGGTGTTTTCCCTGCATACCTGGCTGTGTCAGAAAGAGGGCATCAGGTCCCTTGAAACTGGAGCTACAGATGGCTATGAGCCACCATGCGGGTGCTGGGAACTGAATCCATGACCTCTGGAAAAGCAGCCTGTGCTCTTGACTACTGGGCCATCTCTCCAGGCTCCTCTCTCTTTTTCTTTTAATAGTTTGGCACAGGGTCTTATTGTTGGCTTACAGGAGATTCTACTAGGCTTCTCTCAGGGACCATTGGTTGTCACCGGGTGTGGGCTGCATATAAAAGGACTGTCTGCCAGCCCAATGCTCAAGCTTGAGCTCTCCCCCCCCCACCCCCCAGCAGCAGTCTCTCTCTCCCTCTTTCTGTCCTCCTATCTGTCTGGCTCTACTCCTTCTCCAGGTCCCCACTCCTCTCCATTCCCCAATAAGCCCCTTTATATCAGCTCTATCACATGCTGTGGTTACTCAGGGGCACACCTTGTCATGGGCCCGCCAGGTACCCCTCACCCCATTATCTTTCATAACACTGAACTGTAGATCACACCGGCCTAGGACTCATATCTAGCCCAGGCTGACTTTGAATTCACAACAATCCTCCTGCCTCAGCCTCTCAAGTGCTCTACAGGCATGAGCTACCTCTGGCTTTGTTTTTAAATTTAGGAAAACTGCCACCCGTCTTTCCAGATGGCACTCATCAGAGCTCTCCATAAAAATAAAGCTAATATAAACATATGAGGAACTTATTCTAGATTCTAACCCATGTGCTTCTGAAGACAAGCCAATCCCACCTGCTCTCTGCAAGCAGGAGAAGCAGGAAAGCTTGCAGGATACTTCAAGTCCAAAAGCCCAGCTATCAGGGAAGTCTGTGGTTTCTCGAACAGAACCTGAAGGAGAAGTGAGAAGCAAGAGTGTTGATCACGGATGGCCCAGCTCAAAAAGAGAAATCAGGTTCCCCTTCCCCTGCCTCGGGTCCTCTTCAGATCCTGAATGGAATGGGTGTGGGCCATCTGCAGGGGATGAGGGCAGAGCCTCTTTCCTCAAACAACTGACTCAAATGTTAATTTCTTCCATGATTCCCTCAGCGACACAGCCCGAAATAATGTCTTACCAGCTCTCTGAGCATCCTTTAGCCCGGTCATGTTGGTACATGTTAACCCTCACGGTGGCTGATGATTGTACAGTCCCACTAGCAATATTAGAAAACTCTTGATTATTAAGGACTATTTGTTAAGACCCTGTTTTACTCCATGTGGTGTAAAACAGTGCTTTCACAGGCGAAGCCTTACTCTGAGAAATTCTATCTTATAAGCAAATGCAGAAGTAGGGCAACTCTGTACTTTGAGGGACATGTACACAATACCACCATTCCAGCACCACCAGCAAGGCACAGATGGGTAAGCCTTAAAAGTGTGAAAGGTACCACTGCCACCCTATAAATTTATCAAAATGAATTGGAACTGTAGGGGCATGGAACTTGATATAAAAATCATATCAAGGCCCGAGAATTTGTTGGGCACATCAAACAGAGGAAAGGGTACAATCACTCCCTCATGAGGTCCTTAACAGGGCGGACACCTAGCAGGACTGAGCACCAGAGAACTCCTAACTGTCCCTGGAACTTCAGCTCAGTACAATCCTGCTATTGGCACAGCCTGCCTGAACTGTAACCCATCCATCTGGGTCTGCCATCATTCTGTCTGTCTGTGTCTTCATCTGGGCCAGCTCCTGATCGATCTTTGCTTCTAGTACCTCTGCGGTCCCACACCTTGTTTCTGAAGTTCAACTCTGACCTTGCATCTGACTCTATAGCAGTCCTAGGCACAGTGTTTCCAGCAGACTCACAGCCTTATTAAGAGACTCTAAATGGATATGTAGATACATATCCATTTCCAAGCTCCAGCCTCTCAGACTTGCTTTGAATTTTTTTTAACTCTTGAGTAGCCCTTTAACTCTTTGCAGCCACCTGTGACAGGCAGACAGATGATAGATAGATAGATAGATAGATAGATAGATAGATAGATAGATAGATGATATAGATGATAAAGACAGATGATAGATACATACATTATATATATATAGATTATATATGTGTAGATAGATAAATAGATTATAGATTCACAGGATGATAATGTGATCTGAGTATTACTATTAGTAATTAAGATTAGAATAAAATAACTTGCATCTGTGTAGGCAGCTGTCAAGGAAAGAACTACTTGGCAAATTGTTGCCAACAAACCCACCACACCTTGCGAACTTATTGTGAAAAGACACAAATGTGTCAATATGGCTCCGTAGGTCTATGGACATCTCGATGAATGTCTGTATTTTTTTTCCCCCTTTTTGAAATAAAATCCGATTGTTCATTTTCAACAATGGCTTCAAGCCAACTTAGGTATTAAAGAGCAAAAACAGCAGACCCCTGCCAATGCTGCCAGCCGATTTGTTCTTCCCTACTCAACCTCTGCTAAACTGCTTGTCCCCACACCCGTGGAAAGGACAAGTGCGGAGGAGAGAACTGTCAGCCTCCGGACTGGCCTGTGAGGTCGTGTGACAAGCTTTCAAATAAACAGGATGTAAAACATAGAGATGAAATCTCACAGGGTCTGGGGGGCAGGGGGAGCACGTGACAGAAGAGAAGATGTGACCTAAGTGACACCTGAGACCCTGCCTCCTGCTAATTCAAAGGAGGAAGGTTCACCCACTCAGAGCTTAAGTGTTCTCTGCGCTCAGTTAGGCAGATGCCCACCCAGCCTTGCAGGGTCATAAAAGAAACTGCCTCGATTTCACTACTTTAAACTCTCATTATGAAGTGAGGATCATTTACGGTTGGCATTAACAAAAAAGCTCCAGCTGGATGTGGTGGCACACCTGCAGCCCTGGCACTCAGGGAGCCGATGCAGGCTCTAGGTATCCTGAGCTTATGTGTGGACACAAGGCTAGGCCAGGCTACAAAGTGAAACTCTCTCCAAGCAAAAGCAATTATAGTTCTAGTTATTCACTGCTAATATGTAGAAATACAAGTGAGTTTTATATGCTGACTTGGTAACCTTGTGGAATTTACCACTTATACTGGTTCAGGCGTTGTTTGTTTTGTTTTGTTTAGGGTTTATTTTTTGAGACAGGGTATGAACTGTAGTCTTGGCTGATATGGAATTATGTAGACCAGACTGGCCTCTGACTCAAAGAAGTCCTCCTGTCCTGGTTTCCTGAATGCTAGGATTAAAGTCATGCAATACAATGTCTGGCAATACTTTGTTTTTAAATTTATATGCATGAAGCTGGGGTGTGGCTCAGTGGTAGAATGCAAACTAAGCAAGTATAAAGCCCTGGGTTCAATCCCAGGTTCCTCTCCCACCTCAAAAAAAAAAAAAAAAAAGTTACACAGACCATGCCATATTAAAATAGGGACAATTATATTTCTTTGACCCATATGCTTTTTATTTGTTGTTGTTAACTGTATTGCATTGTCTAGAACTTTCCACAGCATGCTCAATAAGAACAAATACAAAGTTGATCAGCATTTCAACTTTCATTGTCAATGCTGAGAATAAAGTTCACATAAGTGTTTAGTACAAAATAGAGAAGTCAGGCCTGCATGCAAGTGCCTGTGCCGGCTCATCCACCTTGTTAGCCTGAATTTTTTTAAATAATAAAAATTTGGGGAACAAAGATTGTTGCAATAACCCTTTTTACATTGTACAAAGATATGTCTCTTTGGTTTTAATTATTAATTCTGTACCAGCAGAGAGCTATATGCTGACAGGATTTTGGTACTGTAGATTTTATGACCCATCACCGGGTTTTCTATTTTGTAAATATTTGTCCTTCCTCACTTGCCTAATCAGAGGTTGTCTCAGAACCGATTGGTTATAATAAAGATCTGCTAGTCAAGAGCTTAAACAGGAAACAGAGGGCAGAACCTCCCAGCAGAGAGAATGAGGAAGGGTGAAAAAGCCAACTCCGGAGATTCAAGAGGTGATATAGAAAGGAACAGACCCGAACCACAGCACAGAAAGGTATAGAGCTAGCCACGAGGCAGGTCTTAGGCAAGATAATCAGGTTAAGTTAGATGAGCTAGTCTGGAGATTGCCCTAGCAAAAGACCTCAGCTTTAAACTATATATTTATTTTAAGATTTATTTATTATTATTATTATAAATGAGTACACTGTAGCTGTCTTCAGACACACCAGAAGAAGGATTCAGATTTCATTATGGGTGGTTGTGAGCCACCGTGTGGTTGCTGGGATTTGAATTCACGACCTTCGGAAGAGCAGTCGGTGCTCTTACCTGCTGAGCCATCTCACCAGCCCTTTAAACTATATTAAAAGTCTCTGTGTCATTATTTATACCACTGGTGGGTCTGAGAAAGTCCCCGCTATCAAAGATGTAAGTTGTCTACAATGAACCTGTATTAATTATTAATAAAGGAAAGACTAACTAAAGGTAAAATGTGCTGGGAAGCTTCAGGAGAGAGGGACACCCCCCAAGGAGAAAAATGCTTTGCTTCTGGATTAGTTAGGATGGACAGTCTGAGTTTGTATGTAAGCTGGCTGGTGGTCTGTAGGGATGGGATTTACATAAAATTCCAGCCTTGTCTTTTATTGGTTTTCTTATCAGCTGTTAACTGCTTAACTCTTTCCTCCCTTTGCAATTGCATTTAGAGCATTTTAAATTTTATTTCCTTTACCCTTTCCTTTACCCAGGAAAGCTTACAAGGAAGACAATACCAGAGGAGATTTTTTCCAGACAACCAGGAACTTCTTATAGCAAGACTTCTCGTAGCAAGACTTCCACAGTTTTGCTTTTGGTGACCTTTGCGCTTTTACCTCAGGCATGTAGAACTCAGGTTATAGCCAGATGAGCCATTGGCTATCGAGAGCTTACTGCGCTTTTATCGCATAGGCAGTTGCATTCTTCTCTTCTCTTCCTTCAGACCTTCCATAGTCTGTCCCTGCTCAGTATTTGCTAGCCCACATAAGTGTCCAGCTCTCTTTCCCTGCAGCTCTCTGAATTCATGAGTTTTAACCCCTCAGACTACCAATAAAATCGGTTTTATTTTTATAGCGTGTTAGTTTTCTTGCTGGCTGTGATGAAACAGCCGAGTAAAGCAACATAAGGAAGGAGGGATGTACTTGGCTGGAGCTCTGGATGAGATACACTCCATCGTGACAGGGAGGACGGTTCCAGCAGGGTTGTGAGATCCCCGGTCAAATTGTGTTTCAGTCGGAAGCAGAAGGAGACAAACACTGGCTCCTGGAGTCGGCTTCCTCCTTCTTCTTTCTATTTAGTTTCCTCAAGCTTGGGGTTTCAGTTCATTTGTCCTCTTAGAAACCGGCACCATCGCGGCTCTACCCCTTTTCTTTTGCCAGCACCAGAACCATCGGATTTTATTTCAAAAAAGGGAAAAAAATGCAGACATTCATCTAGATGTCGATAGACCTACGGAACCATGTTGACACATTTGTGTCTTTTCACAATAACAGCCTTCTGCTGTTTCCCGGAGGTCCTTTTCGTCTCCTGAACGTCCCGTTTGCAAGCCCGTGTTTAGGCTCGTTCTTCTCAGCATGGTCCAAAGAGCCATAGAGCACCCCAAAGCCAGTTGGCTTGCCACCACCAATCCGAATACAAAGATGACCTTTGGCGTGATTTTGTAGGTTTGGCCTAACTTCTCCCCCTACCCTATCCCCACCCCCGAACTTCTTCCCAGGGTAAAGGTCATCAATGGCCATTTGTTTTCCTCAGAAGCAGATGGTGACTGCAAATGCAGTCGAGTTGACAAGGGAGATTAACAGTCGCATGTAGTTTTTAAGTATAAATCAAGTCCTCTGAAAGAGCAGCCAATGCTCTGAATCACTGAGACATTTTTTCAGCTCCCATCTTTTTTTTTTTTTTTTTTTTGGTTTTTCATACAGAGGCAGGGTTTCTCTGTATAGCCCTGGCTGTCCTGGAACTCACCCTGTAGACTGGCCTCGAACTCAGAAATACGCCTGCCTCTGCCTCCCAAGTGCTGGGATTAAAGGCGTGCACCACCACGGACCGGCACTGATCAACTTTGTAAAACACTGAAGATGCTCTGTGATGTACAACGCTGGATGAGCCTAATCTTGATCTTCATTATTGTTGTTTCAGAGGTTTATTACATATGTAAGATTAGAGGACAATTCTGTGGACTTGGCTCTGTCCTTCTACATTTACATAGGTTCCAGGGGTCAAACTCAGGTCATCAGACTGGTGAGACAACTATTTGACATCTTGAGCAATCTTGCCAACATTTAAGTCTTTATGTAAACAAAACAAAACACACACATTTATTTCATTAGTATAAAAATTTGTTTTCCTCTTTAATAAATGGCCAAATTATATGTATACCAAATAATTGTAAAATAAATTGACGTATGGTTTATCAGTGAATGATTGATTTATATAGCTTTTTAATGTACATACACACTCAAAGTTGTGTAAAAAATTCTCAACTGGAGGCCTAGCTGGCTCTCTGGTTAAGAGTTCGCTCTGCTTTTACAGAGGATCCAAGTTTCATTCCCAGCTCCCATGTCAGATGGCTCCAATCCTCCTGGAACCCCAGCTTTAGAGGACCCTACCCTTCTGGATTCCACAGGCACCTGCACTCGCATGCACATATATTCACTCATAGACACACATATATACATCATTAAAAATAAAACAAAATAGATCCTTTAAAATTTTTCTCAAGGGCCGGGCAGTGGTGGCACAAGCCTTTAATCTCATCACTTGGGAGGCAGGGGCAGGCGGATTTCTGAGTTCGAGGCCAGCCTGGTCTACAGAGTGAGTTCCAGGACAGAGAAACTCTGTCTCAAAAAACAAAAACAAACAACAACAACAAAACAAAAACAAAAAACAAAAAAAAAATTCTCAAGTGAAAAATGATCATAAGTTGGAAAGTTTAAGAGTTTGAGGCCTAGATGACCTAGTCAAATTTTTATCCTGATCTAAATATCATTTATCTCTGAGGACAAGATGCTTGTAGACCAGGAGTTCCTGTTCAAACTCTCAAGTTGGATGCATCTAAACAGCTACCAGAGTCCACTGAGTCCTCTCTAACATCATTAAAAATCCCCTCCAGTGTCATGTGTTGGCCGCCTTTCTGTCCAGCGGAAATAAGGAAGCAACATGAGCCCTTCTCCAAGCAGGTTTTATTCAGGAACCTTCATTTTTACTTCTTCTTATTAATCTCTCTAATCTCTCTAATCTCTCATTTCTAGTCTCTTCAGTAGTAGTTCTCAACCCCCAGCCTTCACAGGTTAAATACTTTCCCTAGTCCCAATCAGCATCAGCTACATGGTAAAGCATAATAGGCTGCGAAAAATTCATACCAGCTTGCATCACAAACTGGAGGCACTCAGCTTCTCCAACTAAGGGCTTGATTATCAATGCACTCTGCTCTGGCCGGAGACCAGGTGTTCAATATAGGGTGGCAGCTGTGGCTCCCCACAGTCATGACAGTTGACAATTGTGCAGAAATCACTGGAAGGAGCCATAAAAGGAGAGAGAAGAGGTAGGACCCCACTCCATTCCTGGAAAATGTCTACCTAGTTGTAGAAAAGATATGAATGTTTTTCTCTTTCGTAAACGTGTCCTTTGGTCCTCATTTCTCCCTCTTGAATCTAGAACCTCTGTACTTCAACGGGTTGAGGTTTGCCAGGCTCTCTTCCACTCTTTCACGTAGCCAAGAGTGAAAATGTCCTTCACTGCACTGCCCAACTGGTGTATGTTCTTGTTAACTGTGCCACAGTTTGGAACACAAAACAAAACAAACAAACAGCAACAGATCGTTCTCTGAACCCTTCAAATTGGTCTTAAAGGGAGTGATGGCACACACTTTTAGTCCTAGTATCCAGAAGGCAGAGGCAGGAGGATCTCTATGAGTTTTAGGACAGCCAGGACTACATAGAGAGACTCTGTCTCAAAAAAGAAAAAGAAAAAGAAAGAAGGAAGGAAGAGAGGGAGGGGTAGAGGGAGGGAAGGAGGGAAGGATGGAGGTAGGGAGGGAGGAAGGGAGAAAGGGAGGAAGGGAAGAAGAGAGGAAGGGAGGGAGGGAGGGATGGAGGGAGGAAGGGAGGAAGGGAAGAAGGGAGGGAGGGAGGAAGGGAGAAAGGAAGAAAGGGAGGAAGGGAAGAAGAGAGGAAGGGAGGGAGGGAGGGAGGAAGGGAGGAAGGTAGGAAGGGAGGGAGGGAGGGAAACCTCTTGAAGTTCTTGGGCTATGGACTTAACTCTAAGTGTCTTTTTGTCTTAGTCTCTGTATCATTTGCTGGTCCTTCTGCTGTGATGGGAAAAGGTTTATTTGGTATTGGAGTTGATGGTACAATGTATCACTGCAGAGAAGTGGTGGGGAAGAGAGTCGGAGACAGCTTTTCACATTGCATCTGCAGTCCAGGAAGCAGAGAAAGATAACACCCCTTGCTAGCTTTCCCCTTTTCATGCAGTTCAGGACTTTAGTCCCTGCAATGCTCCTGCCCACACTCTTGGTGGGCCTTCTCATCTCCTTTCATCTAATTTAGATAGTCCTGCATAAGCATACCCAGAGGCTTGTCTTCTAAGTGACTCTAGATCTTAGCGAGTTGACATCAATATAAGCCTTCACCGTCTCTTCATGGTGACTCTACAGATTTGTTCAGCAAACACCAAGGTTTATCTTTCCTTTCTTTGTAGCTTTCCTTGAGATTGCCAGCATAGGACAAAGCCTTTAGTTCTCAGCCGCCAGCGCCAGCGGGGGTGGGGGGGACTTTCTCAATGTGTTAATTAATTAAAATAACTGTTGAAACAAAATACCTAGCAGAAACAAAATAGCCTAGAAGGTGTATGATAGAAAAAGTATGGGGTATGTGGCTCACACCTGTAATCCCAGCACTCTGCAGGCTAAGCTCAGAGTGTGACTCTCAACTGCAGGCAAGCCTGGCTACTGTAGTGGGTTGGTCTGATGCTGCTTGTATTCAAATGCTGAATTCTGTTTCCCAAGATCTGGTTGCTCCAGGATGAGCAGATTCTCAAGTATACCAGCTTTGGTTGTATAAACCTTGCCCCTCAAATTATCCATGATTGGTTAATAAAGATGCCTACAGCCCGTACTTGGTTGGGCAGGAGAGAGGTGGGTACTTGGGCAGAAGAGAGGTAAGTGGGGCTTCAGTTCCCGGGTTTGTGATCTGAGGTAGCCACAAGCCTACAAGAAGAAGAGAGGAGAAGGAAGGAGAGGAGAAGAAGAAAAGGAGAGGAGAGGAGAAGAGAGGAGAGAGAAATAAGAGGAAAAAAGTTGCCACGGGGTAGGTGGACCAGGTGCACATGGCCATGAGGGCTGGCCTGTTGAAGTAGGAGTGGCCCAGATAGAACATTCCAAATGATAGCTCAGGGTTATTGACAGGGAAGTAGTCAAAAATAACACAGAGGGCTGATATCTGCCCAACTCTAGTGCTCTTAAGGCTTATTATAAATATAAAGGTTTTGTGTCTTTTATTTGGGAACTAAATGATCTAAAGTGGGATAGAAACCCCCCCAAAAAAATATTTACAGCAACAGGCTACAATGTGAGTCTGTTAAAAAAAAAAAAAAAAGCAAAACAAACAAACTGTATAGTTGCTAGAGACTAATGCAGCCATGGGGCTGTGTCACATCACACATCATGTGACCACTCAAACAGGGAAGAAATAAGACCATCCAAACTAGCAGAGACCAACAGGGCTTCTCAAGACAGCCACAGAGTGATAACCTCAGTGTAATGCCATCTCCATTCTCTAAGCCCGGAAACATCTCATGGTCCCATCTTTACATCTGAAATCCAAAACCCTCAAATAAGAACAGAGGAGCGTGTGCCTTTAATCCCAGCATCTGGAAGGAAGAGGCAGGCGGATCTCTGGGTTCCAGGCCAGCTAGATCTATGTAGACTTCCAGGATGGTCAAGAGTGAGGAGCAAATGCTATTCTCAGAAAAACTCCAGTGTAGTCCTTGAGTATCCAATAACCCTAGACACACCTTAGCTCACATAAGGCCTTCCTTCCATGAAAACTGATACAGAAAACAAGGTTTGCAAAGCCCCAACCAATCATACTCTTTGAGAAACACGTTCACACCTCTCAAGTGTATAATTTCACTCTATAGTGTATCTTCACTCTATATTAAAGCTTTTGCCCACGTCCTTACTTTGTCTTGTCTCTGGATGCTTTCCCCAGTGGTAATAAGAACCTGCAAACAAGTAGGCAGAGGCTTCTCCCCGGACTTCTGCCACCAGAAACAGAATCACTGGCTTCTTCCCTCCAAGACGCAGAGCCAAGGGAATGATAGCACCCGTGATACACTTCTGATTCGACATAGCAATTTTACAGGTACTTACTCCCCATGCTAATACAGAGATACTAGCTAAGGCATTGTTGCCCAGCCAACAAATTCTGAAATAAGATAACCAAATACAGTAATGTTCTCTAACATACATTTTTTTTTCCGGGGGTGGGGGGGAATCAGAGAGATGGCTTAAACAGTTAAGAATATTGGCAGCTCTTCAGGAAAACTTTGGTTCCAGGAACACAGGTGAACATCAGCCCTAGAGATGAAACATCCAAGTTAGTGCTGAGGAGAAACGTTGTTGTTGAAGAAAAAGAAACAAAGAGATACTCCAGCATTTTATCACGTGAAAAACAATGTTAAGTTTCTCTGCAGTGTTCCTTACCCAGCAGTGGTGAAAAGCTAATAATAGATGCACATTCAACTAAGAAAATGACAAAAAAAAAAAAAAAAACAAGCGGTGGTTGTCTCTGGAGGGGAAGAAGATTGTTCGAGAAAGGAAATGTAATCAGACGAGTGTCTCTGGAACAGACAGTGATCATCAAATTGTGACAGGCTACGTGAAAGCATCTGGTGGGAAAGCGGGAAGCTAGCAGGCACAATGAGACAAGGAGAGCCCCCAGGTTCTGCAGCCGGAAGCCAAGTGGGCAAGATTACTATTGCAAAAAAAAAAAAAATACAAAGAATAGCAACACGTTGCTTGGAAATATGGAAGTCAGTTCTCAGAAGACACAGTTGAAGGAGTTGAAGAGAGTACCACATGGCGTGCAGGACTGAGAGGATGGGGAAAGAAGGAAGTCAGAAGGGTCTTGTGATCTGCCTGCCTTGTGATGCAACTCAAACGAAGGGGAGTACTGCAAAGTATCGTCTACTTTTCAAATATAAGCACTGTCGTCTTCGCACAGATACGTACAGACAGGCCACGTTTCCTGGCCTTGTGTAATAAAAGCCGGCATTTGAACCAGAGAGTGCTCCAAACAAATACAACTAATGCTTGTTAATAAAGCTTTGGTTAAGAACAAAGTGAAGGAGCTGGAGATGAACACCTGCTATGAAGCTGTTATGAACACTTGCTGCTCTTTCAGAGAACCTGAGTTCAGTTCCCAGCATTCACATGGCAACTCACAATCTCATGGAACGCCTCTGTGGGTACAGCATGTGTATACACACACACACACACACACACACACACAGTCTTGATTTCTTTGCTGTGATAAAATACCATAACTAAACAAAACTTGGAATGGAAAGGGGTCCTTATGGCTTACAGTCCCTTCATTACATGAAGAGAAGTTGAGGCAGGCACTTAAGGCAGGAACTGAAGCAGAGGCCATGGGGGAGTGTTTTTTACTGTTTTCTCCCCTTGCCTTGCTCAGCCTGCTTCTTTAAACAGCCCAGGACCACCTGCCTAGTGGTGGCTCCGCCTACAGTGTGCTGGGCCCTCCCAGCCAATCACTCAGCAAAAAAATGCCTTCAGGCAGGCTGATGGAAACACTTACTCAGCTCCCTCTTCTCAGATGAACCCTGTTTGTGTCACGGTGACAAAAATAAATAAGTATTAATAAATAAACAAAATAAAAATAAAGCCTAAAAAAAAAGGGAAGAAAATAAAGCTAAAAGTATAAATTATTATTATTATTATAGGCAGACATGCATATTTAAGTCAAATGCTTCTGGCCCAAACATCAATAGAGAAGTTACAGCCTTTTACTAATGTGTTTAAAACTGGGAAATTTAGAAATAAGTAACATATCATGTAAATGTAAACAAAGTAGAAAATAGCATGCTTGAAACCAAGCAAAAGGCAAAATATTTTATTAATAAGTCAAAGTTATCACAAGACAGAAAAAAAGAAAGCAAAACAAACCAACCAGGTAAACCTTTCGCGAGGCAGGGGTTTCGGTCTCAGCTGCCACTCTTCTTTGAAAGGATTAAGCTAGCTATGTGACGATCACCTTGATCTCCTTTTTTTTTTTAAAAAAAGATTTATTTATTTGTTTTATGTATATGGGTACACTATAGCTGTACAGATGGTTGTGAGCTTTCATGTGGTTGTTGGAAACTGATTTAGGACCTCTGCTCACTCCGGTTTGCTCAGTCCCTGCTCGCTCCGGCCCAAATATTTATTTATTATTTTGTAAGTACACTGTGGCTGTCTTCAGACACACCAGAAGAGGGGATCAGATCTCATTACGGGTATTTGTGAGCCACCATGGGGTTGCTGGGAATTTGAACTCAGGACCTTCGGAAGAGCAGTCAATGCCCTTACCCGCTGAGCCATCTGAACAGCCCCATTGGTCTCCTTTTAAATCAGGGCTTTAAGAATGGTCTGTCCCGGGCTGGAGAGATGGCTCAGCTGTTAAACGCTAGGCTCACAACCAAAAATATAAGAATGGTCTGTTCCGCCGGGAGGTGGTGGTGCATGCCTTTAATCCCAGCACTTGGGAGGCAGAGGCAGGTGGATTTCTGAGTTCGAGGACAGCCTGGTCTACAAAGGGAGTTCCAGGACAGCCAGGGCAACACAGAGAAACCCTGTCTCGAAAAATCAAAAAAAAAAAAAAAAAAAA
>NW_022196891.1:68182025-68183582 GCF_008632895.1 Mastomys coucha
AAAAAGAATGGTCTGTCCTGAGTAATACGCTATGACAAGAGCATCACCAAGGGCTTCTGAGAGCATTGTCCTTGCTTTCAAGACATATCAAAAAATAATTAGTCCCCTTCTTTTTCTAGATACCAAGATATGGCATGTAGAATCGATATGCGTTCTTGCTAGCCCAAGGGCAGCAACCAGAGTATTGAAGAAAAAAAAAAGGTGGGAGCGGAGGGGGGCTCAGAATCCTGATGCAAGGAGACACTCTGTCTCTGGTCCTCTTGCTATGGGAGATAATAGATTTCCTTATTGTTTAAACCAATTTCAATCACGATTTCCTGTTACTTCCAACCAAGGCATCCTGATGAAAGACAGCCCAAAAGTTAAGGATGGGGGAGGGGTCCATGGGTAAGTGTAAACACAAATGATCCCCCAAAACGCTGTGTCTGTTTGCAGGAAACCCTGAGTGTGATCTGAAGGACCACACAAATTGGGTGTTGGTACACTCCTTTAATTCCGGCATGGGGGAGGCGGAGGTAGGAGGATCAGGGATATCCTCAGCTAGATGTAGGGATTGTGAGGTCAGTCTTGGCTACCTGAGATCCTGGCAAAGAAAGAAAGAAAGAAAGAAAGAAAGAAAGAAAGAAAGAAAGAAAGAAAGAAAGAAAGAAAGAAAGAAAGAAAGAGAAACAGAGAGAGAGAGAGAGAGAGAGAAGAGGGAAAGCTGCATCTGGCAGCCTACCAATCAATAAAATGTGTGATTGTCCAGAAAAAAAAAATACACTTTTCAAAACTGTCTTCAAAAAGTATAGAAAATTCTAATCAGGCTAATAGTGATATGGAGTGGAGAAAAGGCAGTCTAAGCTCTCATGCTAAAAAGAGGCCACCTTGGGGCTGGAGAGATGCCTCATCAGTTAAGAGCATTGGCTGCTCTTCCAAAGATCCCAGCTTCAATTCCCAGCACCCGTGTGCCAGCTCACAAGTCTCTGTAACTCCATGGATACAATACCATCACATAGACACACAAGCAGACAAAACACAAATGCACATAAAATAAAAAGAAATGCATTCTATTTTAAAATTGTTATCTATACAAGCAAGAAGCTATAGCTTGGGAGGTCTCAGTATAAAACGGATGTCAAACCTTAGCCAAATTATCTACTCAAACCATGTAATTCTCCCAGTACCCTATGGTTTGTGAAATTCTGAAGCCCGTCTAGAAGAGAAACACAACAGCCAAACAAATGAGACACACAAACGAAAGAAACAAACAAATGAGAGAAAACAAGGCTTTCTACATATCAAAATAGTCTATCAAGCTACAATAAATAAGCGTATGCTACTGAGACAGGGAAAAAACAAATGGTAAAAGGCAACTGACGAGGACTGGATATGGATGTAGACCTGTGTGTGGGAGCTGATAATGATATTAGAACCATTTCCAATATTAGAATACCTAGCCTCAGGACTCCCAATCTATTTAAGTGCAAATTTTTTCCAAAGCATTTAAGAATTTTAAATAAATTTAGTTCAAGGAAAGATAACCAGAAAGGTTTTACTGACTTTTTTTTTTTTTTT
>NW_022196891.1:68183626-68187074 GCF_008632895.1 Mastomys coucha
TGAACTCAGGACCTCTGGAAGAGCAGTCAGTGCTCTTAACCACTGAGTCATCTCTCCAGCCCTTTATTGAAACCTTGAGATTCAGAAGGCCCTCTCCAGACTGCGATGGCAAACCGCCCACTAACTTGGGTGATTCTTTATTAGCACCTTCTTCTGGGGGCTGAGAAGTTCGAGACTGAGGAGCCAGAATCTGGGAACGGCCTTCTCGCCATGTCATTCCATGGATTGAGAAGGGGAAAGTGGAGCAGGAGGGAGAAACAGCCAACAGATGGCAAGCTCACCCTTCTAGAAGGAAGCCACTCCCTCAGAACTAGCTCCCTGCTTGTGGGCTAGTCACCTCCATCAGACCCCACCTCCACCTCTCTTGCATTGGTGACTGTTTCCAATACGTGGTTTCAGGGGAACAAATCCAAGCCACAGCATTAAGAATGTCAAATAACACCAAGTAGCTCATTGATAGAGCACATGCCCCGCATGCAAGAATAACAAATAAGCCAGAAACTATGAGAGGAAAGTTTTATTTATTAATTCATTCAACAATCGATTGCATTGTTCTGGTCTCTGGAATATGTTAATAAAAAATGAAATCATGGGGCTCTCTTGAAGTTACATTTTACTATATATGAGAATATATAAAAGAAGAAGATACGTAATTATCTACACTGTACGATGGAGAAAATAAAAACAAAGAGCAGTGGCCAGGAGGGGTCTTGCTGAAGAAGATATGAGAAAGAACTGAATAGATTACACGAGGCACACTTACATCAGGGATGCGAGAGCTTCTGAATGTGAGCTCCCTGGAGTCGAATAGCCTTATTTGTTCTGTGTGTTTGGATTGAACCGCTAAGATCCACACAAGGATGGATCCACGCAACCATGTCTTGGTTATCAGGGATTTCAAAGCTGAGATTCTGGAGGGTGTTCTTATTATTATTATTTATTTTATCTGTGTGTGTTATAGACACACATGTGGGGGGAGTCAAAGGAAAACATCTGGTATCCTGCTTTATCTTTTTCTTTCTGCTTAATCCTTTGAGATAGGGTCTCTCAACCTATCTCAACCTATGAACCTATGAACCTGAAGCTAGGCAGACATCCAGAAAGGCCCAGCCAAAAGAAATCAACAATATAATCACATGTATAGGATTTCTAAAAACAATATCAAATATATATATATAACCTGAATGTACACAACACCTACAACAGTGGTTATTCAAGAGAGAGAGAGAAAGACAGAGAGAGGCAGAGAGAGGGGGGACAGAGAAAGAGAGAGACAGAGAGAGAGAGAGACAGAGAGAGAGAGGAATCAAGGAGAATGAAGACAATAGAGAATTTCTCCCTTTTCCTCCTTTATATGTCTATACTCTGAACTTATGTGGTTACAGCATGCTTAAATATCTGCCTGAGTGATTTTTTTCGGACATATAAATGAAGTATGATCTGAGCAATTAGGAGGTGGAAACAGGAAGATCAGGAGTTCAAGGTCACCCTTCAGTTACCACTGGCATTCATCCAAAGCTTGACTTCCTGAGAACTCCTGTTACATAATAAAGTGATTATTCTGCTGGTCATGGGGGAAAAGAGAAGGAGGAAGTGTGGAAACAAGAAGCCAAGTTCACTGGAAGCGTGGTCAGTTTGAGGGGGGGCCCTGGCCCTCCACTGTAAATCCCCATCTGCCCCGTCCTCTACCTCCTCTCCACTGCTACCAGGCTGCTTGTGGTGGTGGGTATGTAGTAGTGCATACTCATCATCATGGATGTCTAAAGGCAAAGGCTTCAGGCCTGGGAGTCTGAGGAAGACAAACCAACTAAGGAGGGGGTGGGCACCATCTATGTGACTGTAAAGATGTTGTCATCGTTACTAAGACTGATGTGGTAAGGTCCTCCAGACCCCTGAAAGAAACCCCTCACGGATGACCCTATAGATAAGCCTGATAAACTCACGGGTGCACCAAACTAGTTTTGAGTGTAATCATATGACTTTGGTCTGTCATGAGGGCCCTACCTAAGATTCTTCTGTGTTTTGTTTTGTTTTGTTTTTGTCAAGACGGGGTTTCTCTGTGTAGCCCTGGCTGTCCTGGAACTCACTCTGTAGACCATGCTGGCCTCAAACTCAGAAATCCGCCTGCCTCTGCCTCCCAAGTCCTGGGATTAAAGGCATGTGCCACCACCGCCCAGCCCTACCTAAGATTCTTATGTCTCCCCAGGGAAAAGTGAGTCTATCTCCCTAAGATTCTTCTCACAGAAGACCAACAAACTCCAGAGAGCTCAGTGTATACTCCAATCATTGCAGCCTTGAAAAAGTAAATAGAAAGATGGGTTTTTTTACAACATTTTACTATAAAAGTAACATGTGACCTTTATAGAAAAATTTTTAAAAAAACTTAAAGTTCCTTATAAAGAGGCATCACGTTTGACAGGTTGGTAAAAGTTTGGTTTATCATCGCTGAGATTATGCAGTCAAACATTAATTGTTCTCCTTAGCTTAGCATGTAATACAAGCAGTTCCCATGTTGTTGTGGTCTCTTAACGACAGTAAGTTGGTTAATTTTATTGGCTGTGTGGATCTATAGTAGAAGAGTCTTGAGTTGGGAAGCTGTAAGTTATGGAAGTCATTAGTACAGTCAAGCACTGGGAACCAATATCGTAGTGTCTGTTGGTTTCAGGACTCACATAAGTGACTCTGGATGTTTTCTTTAATATTGACAGTATCCCTTGGACCAGGAGACACTAGATCCTGGCCTTTCTGGTTTGCTTTTCCCAATCCCAAGGGAGACTAAATGTGGTTCTGGTAATCAGGCTCTGCTTCTTCATCCGGGACTTCGGGATGCTTGAGAAGTGAATAGGTGATCGTATTCTCAACCTAGAGAAAGCAGAAATGAGTAGTGAGAGCTGCAGGGAGGTCATGGGGAAAGCAGCTGGACAGGGAGAGGGACAGGACAGGGCTGGGCTCCCTCACCTCAGTTTTGGCAACGTCTTCCAGATCAGAAGGATGGTCTGTGGATGAAAATAAGTGATCAGCTTGGGCACTGTTGTAAAAGAGGGCCTGATGTGCTGCTATGGAGGCTGCAAAACCAAAGCTCAAAGCAAAGAGCCCAGACAAGGCTTGCGAACCCCAACCCAGGCTATCAGGCCAAGCAATGCTGCCTCCTTCCCTGACCATCCTGGAACCCAGCCTTCCCTGTTAACCATACTGGCAAAGGGAAACAAACACCACCATATGCGCCATTCTTGTCAGAAAATCGCTTAACTTTCCTAGCAGGAGACTAGGCAGCTTTGAGGCTCTGTGAGGTTGGAGAATGGAGTGAGGAAGGGTTTAGATCAGAGTGAAATCAAGCCCAGATGTTTGCCTTCAGAGAGGGAGGGAAACAAACAACTGTTTCCACACTGGGTAAGTGTAGTTTATTCTTGCTGAAGCACTGGAGAACTGGGTATGCTATGACATTAAA
>NW_022196891.1:68187099-68203435 GCF_008632895.1 Mastomys coucha
GATGGCTCAGTAGTTAAGAGCACTGGCTGCTCTTCCAGAGGTCCTGAGTTCAATTCCCAGCAACCACACAATGGCTAAACCATCTGCAATAGGGGTCGATGTCCTCTTCTGGTGTGTACTCATGTACATAAAATAAATAAATATTTTTTTAAAAAAAGAAAAAGAGTGGAGAGGGAGAAAGAAAGAGAGAAGAGAGAAAGGGAGGGGAAGAGAGAGGGAAGATGGGAAAGAGAGAGAAGAAAAAGACATTTCTCTGATATCCCAAACACCACATTCTCTTATATTTTTGCCCAAAGTTCCCTTTGCCAGTAGGAAAAGCAACCCTAGTATCTATAAGCCTTCATTTTGGGAAGAGGAGGAAGAGGTTGAGATGATGGCTCCAGTCTCTTCACTCGCTCCCCAAACCTGAAGAGCCCTATTTGCCATGTTCCAAATTCTGTCCCACAACACATTCAGAATCCCCACCCCCTTATATACTTCTTAGCAGTCCCAGCAGCTAACTATGCCTTTAGGGGAAATCCCCAGCTGCGGTGCCAGGCTGCATAAATGCTTTGTGAAATAGGTGTATACCAGAGTAGACAGAGCCAGACAAGAAAGTGAGTCCAGTTGTGCTTAGACGTTTTGGTTTTTGTAGACCTAGTTCAATCCTAGACAGGGATCCACACAGCCTGGCTGAGGAACGCAGACCTTGCTCAAAGCCAAGCTAGTGAATGCTCTTTCGCTCAAGCTCTCTTATCTGTTGGCTCAGCTCTGAGTCACACTCCAGCCCTCTGACGTGGCATCTACATGGAACCCTTCCTCCTGCCTATTTCAGCTGTCCTGGAAGCCTTTAGAGAACTCGACTCGCCTTTATGTTCTGTCTTTAACTACAGTGAGGCAACTCACTGTAGGCAACTCCCACTTCCTGCATCCTTCCTCCTGCATCGGGGTGGAAAGGCCACTGGCTTTCCAATCTCAGAGGGTTCAGAGGTCATCTAAACCACTCATCCACCCACGTCGTCCTTCCCTGCCATGGGGAATGATCTACTCCAGATTCCATTTGCATCATGGTGGAAGGATCAGGCCAATGTTTGATACACCATCATGCGTGGGCATTAGAGCCTCAGTGTGCCCACAAAGTGTATCCTATGAATAGCTCTAACCCTCTAGAATTTCCTCAACTCAAATCTCCTCTCAATATGCTACTAAAAGTTGAGCTGTTCTATGCCTACCACTACCTCTACACAGGAACAGCTTCTTGAAAAGATCTCCAGGGTTACTTCCGACATCTTTTTGTCTTAGAGACACCCCCCTTCCCCAGTTAATCCTATTGACCTCTTGTCATACAACTGCTAACCCTGTCCTTTGGAGCGCTGCCGCATCTCCCCCAAAAGACGCAGATGCCCTTGCAGTCCTGTTCTGGAAATGTATCCAGATTCCTCGTTTTACTACAGTTTAGTCACAGCCCACCCTCTTTCTTTCTGGGGTCAACGTTCCTCTTCTTATCTCTAGTGAGATCCTCCTTAGGTCCAAGAGTTAGACTCAGAACTGACCAAGAGATGTGAGTCCCAGCCTTCTCCCATGGCTCCAGCTCCCACTGAACTCACACGAGCTGCTGCTTGCTGGCTCCAGTCCATGTGGAGGCCCTGGGATGACAGGCACTGAGCCCCCAGAGGGCATTCTGTACTCACCTAGTTCCTCGGGAAAGGTTTCTCCCATTTCCCTGTGATCAGGGTTTCCTGGGAGAGCTAGGAGGGGCAGGTAGGAAGTTAGTAGGATTATGGGGTGAGCCCTGAGACATCAGGATCAAGGACCAGGGTCAGAACAGAGTTAAAAGCAACAGAGACCTTTCCCTCACACTGGCAACACCTCTCTTCCCCAATTCCCAGCTCCCCTGCCCCCCAGGAACATCTTCAGCCCATAGTGACTAACCCAAGAGGACACCGGGGGGTGTGTGACATAAAACACTCCACTGCATCTTTCCTGGGTTCATCCAGCCTTTTAAAGGTATGATCTTTTGGCTGGGCATGATGGAGCACACCTTTAATCCCAGCACTCAGGAGACAAAGGCAAGAAGACCTCTGAGTTTGTGGACAGCCTGGCCTCTACAGTGAATTCCAGACCAGTTAGGGCTACAAAGTGAGACCCTGTCTCAAAGAAAACAGCGTAATCTTTCTCTTTGCATATCTCAATATATACTTATCATCCATAACTCAACAATGCAGAGTGTGTTTGGAGGCATTAAGTATTAGTTAGTAGTATTACTTTCTCTTTCTCAGTGGTTTCCATTGACTTGCCTACAACATTCCTCATTTCCACACCTTGGCATAGTTCCTAGAATTCTCTTCTACTTTGCCTAGCTCATGCCTACCCCAGAGACATCACCTTTCTCCGCAGTGGCAACAGCTTATACTTATGTACTTTTTTAAATGATGTATTCTCATTTTATGGGTATCTGGTTTTTTTCCTGCATGTATGTCTGTGCAAGGGTGTTGGGTCCCTTAGAGTCAGAGTTATAGACAGTTATGACCTGCCGTGTGAGTACTGAGAATTGAACCTGGTTCCTCTGAAAGAACTATCAATCTTCTTAACAGCTGAGGCATCTCTCCAACCCCAATGTATGTGTTCTTTGCCATCTGCGAGGCTCTGGTACAAAGGCTTTGGCCTCATTCATTGTCCTAATACTCCTGTAAGGTGGGTCCCATAGTCTTCTTCATTTTCCAGACCAGTAAACTGAGGCCCAAAGGTTGAGTAATTGACTCATCATTATAGAGCTGGTAAGCGGTTGAGATTTGAACCCTAGCAATCTGGTCCTCCTGTGTGTACGTCAGTCACAACACCACACTGGCTCCCCAATGAAACCTTCCCTAACTGTTCCAGCCAGGTTGCCTTGCCACGGTTTAGATATGAGATGTCCGTTAAGTGCTTGGTCAAGGTGGAATAACTGGGAGGAAACCAACACTTCAGTGTTTTAGGTCTAGTGGGAAGTCTTTAGGTCATCAGGGACATGGTCTTGAAGAGGATGATGGTGGGATCCCCAGTCTCTTCTTTTACCTCTTTTCACTGGCCTTAAGTAAGAGTTTTATCCTGTTGTGTACATGTAATATTACAGCTTGGTTAGGCCCAAAGCAATAGGGCCAAGAGAGTACAGACAGTCTACAAAACAACGCTCAAATAAACCTTTCTGTCCACTTACTTATTTACTTATATATTTTAAGATAGAAACTTGAACCTGTGATTCTTCTTGGCCTCCTGAATGCTAAACTTATATATATTTACAATGCATAGCAGCATTTTTTTCTTCATATGTGGATTATCTGAAGTACTTCATTATACTGGCAGAAAGCTGACAAACACATGAGGTTATAGAATCGTCTCCCTTTTTTATATTTTAGATTGAGTCTTGCTGTGTAGCACAAGCTGGCTTCAAATTTATCCTACAGTCCAAGCTAGCATCAGACTCTTTGAAAAAAAAATACTTTTTTTTTAAAGGTCTTTATTGTTGTGGGGGTGCAGTACACACTATAGCCCATCTATGAAGGTTAGAGGACACCTCTGTAGGATCAGTTCTTTCTCTCTCCACCTTGACTTGGATACCAGAGATTGAACTAAGATCATGGGGCTTGAACTGCAAGCATCTGCACTGGCTGGAGCATCTCACTGACCCTGGCTTCAGGCTTTAGTTCTTCTGCTTTACTGTCCTGGGATGACAGGAATGTGTTCTGACCTCCAGGTCACAATTACGTCTGTAGCCTTTCCTTGCTCTAGCCCCCTTCTTATAAGTATCCACTGGTGCACCTGGTATTTCCCACAATGCTGGGAGCTAGCTGGGGTCAGAAATGGAACCCAACGCCTACAGCGTCTAGCACAGTTCATGGCACATCACCAAGTTTGTTCAAGTCTTGCTTAACAGATGAATGTATAAGTAGCTGAATGAACAGCGTGGGACAATGTCAAAAGCAAATGAGCCAAGGAGGAAGTGATAATAAGAGGGACCAAAGAGTGCCACCAACCTGGAACCTGCTTTTTCTTGAGATAGATCAAGGATACTAGGATAATAACAATGGCTGCTACAACAATTCCAGTGACAGCAGCTACAATTGTCAATACCGGCAAAGACCTGCTGGACTTGGGCCCTGGAGAAGACAGATATGAGGACAGGTATTAAGTACTCTCTGTGAATCCATCCCTCCTCCAATGAATCAATCCCCAGTCGCTGTGTCTGCTCACTCATAGGTGTAATACATTTCCCCGAAACCTCATAAGCATAGGTTTAATGGACAGACTTGTGCCCCCCCACAAACCAAGTGTTTCCACCAAACTAGTGAAGGCACACTGGTAACAGTGTAGAAGCAGAAGGGACAACCCTCAGAGGTGGTGGGGAGGGTGGATCTGAGGCCTCCCAGAGATGGTGGTACCACCACTACCTAGAACACGGTCTGCCTTCAAGAGTGAACGGCTGTTACATGAGAGACGAGGAGTTAAACTTCAGCTCTTAGGAATGTCTAGGAGCTTAAAGAACCTATGTACTAATAACAAGGCTCTGCTGCCCAATAGTCTTGGCACCCACCACCTGCAAGTGAGGAATTCTGGGCTGGGCCCACTTGGCATCACTTGGCAAGGCCCTCAATAGCTCTCGCCTTGGCCTCAAAGCCCAGCTTTGCTACTGTGGCACTCCTAGATCTCCATGTGGAGCTGCATAACTTTAGCCTTTTGTTTATCCCCTATTCTCCTTTTCCAATGTCTTGACAGGGTCCACATACCTTGGACAGTGATAGTGACAAGCTTGGAGGAGTATGACATCTTTCCTAGATTTCCTTTGCAGTAGTAGTCCCCACTGTGACTGTGGTTGGCTTTTGGGATCGAGAAATTAGTACTCTGATGATGAAACCTCACAGATCTTCCATTCTGGAAGAATGAGATCCTGCTCAGGTGTTTGTTCCTCCAGCTATGGCACCTTAACATGATGTTTTCCCCTTCCAGAAACACCAGCTGAGGAGTCTGGAGCAGCAGCCAGTCTGAAAGACACAAAAGGACCATAGCATTCGGAGGGTAAAGTCACTCTTCCTAGGGGGGTATGGTATACTAAGGGAGAGAACTTTAGTGTGATGTCAGGCAGTCTTGATCTCTGATTCTAGCTCCACTCATTTGGGAGCTCTTCGATCTTAGGCAAGAGAGTTAAGGCTTCTGGGCCTCACTTTCTTCATCTGTGAAAATGGGCACATTCAGATTTTGCGGCTACAGGAGTTCATGGTGAACAACAGGTATCCAAGATACATGCGTGTTCCCCTGCCTCTCCTGAGAGAAGGACGAACACAAGAGATGGGGATGTAATGCCCCCCTTCTTGGCAGGAAAGATGAAGGAGTGCAGTCTGCCTGAGGAGACAAGTATGAAGCACATACAACAGAGTCTTCTGTTTGTGGGATGATAGAACAGCTTGAACCCCCCCAAAATGTGGGTTTTTCTAATGAATAATAATAAATGTGGAACTACAGTCCAGCAGGGTGTGGGGTAAATCATTAGCTTAGGGTATATAATTGAGGAAATCCAGGATCAGGTGACAGGAGGGAACTAAGTAAAGAGCACCAGCCGTAGCTGTTGCTAATGTGGTCACCGGGTAATTCTTCTGGAGGGGAAACCTACATTTTTGCCAGCAGCCTTGTAAAAATTATTGATCTGCTCAGCAAAGATTCAATAAGCCCCGTCCTGTTTTGGATAACTGCAAAAATGAAGATGGACGAGACACAGCTTTTCAAGTCGAGTGCCCACAGGCTGATGGAAGAAAAAGAAAGTCAAAGACCTGCCGGAACTGCGAGGGCAAGAGTTAAGGAAAATGTCCATGCTCCCCAGAACCTCCAGGGGAGAGGCCTCAGCACCCTCAACTGAGCAGATGAGAATGCTGAACTCAAAGTGAAATGCATCGGTCAGACTTGGATACACACTTCTTCCCTGGGCTTAGGATTCAGTTGCAGAGTTTTGGCATTTTTCTGGGTATCATGAAATAGAAGGGTTTCTATGAAATAGGGACTTCCTTTTTCTGTCACATTCAGCTGCCTGTGTCCTTGAACTCTCTTGCTCAACCAGGACTACCACAACAAACAACCGTTCACACAATTTCTCAGGAATTCGAACGCCCTCCCCTTGCACGCTAAGCACAAGGGCTGGCGAAAGGGGAAACAAATGGACAAAAACTCCTTTAAGCAGCTCCCTCTGATGCTTCCCAGAAACCAGCCCACCCCTTTCCCTGCAAACTTTGCAGTTAGCAGATCCACCCTACTCCACCCCCAACTTCTTGGTATCCCAGCTCCTCCCCCGGGGGCCAGCCTTTTCTAACCAGAAATCACTCCCAGATGTACAGGGTCACTGAGGCCGGTCTGCGCCATTTGGCACCGATATTCTCCACTGTCGTTGGCTGTGGCCTTAAACGTGTAGTTGGCTTGGACCTGGCTCGAGATGGACCTCCTGTTGTGGAACCACTGGGTAGAAGAATTCCCAGGGTTGTGGGTCCCTTCGCACATCAGTGTCACCATGTCTTCCCTGAGCACCTGGATCCATGGAGGCTCGAGTTTCACCACAGCCTTCGGAAGATCTGCTGAATTTTGGAGAGAACAGGCAGCATCAGGCAAGGAAGCCCCAAGAGCCTAAGTTTCAGCTGAAAAAGGCATTAGCATTCTATTCCTACTGAGGGCACCAAGGGTGGGACCAGGCCCAGGAAGCTTTTTCCATTGAATTCTACGTATTCCTTCCTATGAGCCCCAGGGAACTCACAGAATGTAATTGATCCTCAGCAGGGTAAAGCAAGAGAGAAGATGGGAGGGGGCAAAGGAGACACCCCAAAAATATCTCTCATCAAGATATATTTATGTTTCTCTTCTCCTTCCCTCCCCTCACTTGCCTCCACCCCTTGCATGCAGATGGATCTCTACATCAGGAGAACAGGGCATGGAGCTCTGTCTCCTGATGGCTAGTCTTATATCAACTTGACATAAAAATTAGAGTCATCCAAAAGGAAGGAACCCCAATCGTGGGAAAAGGCCCTTGTGATGGTTTGAATAAAAATGGCCCCAGTAGACTCATAGGGAGTGGCGCTATTAAGAGGTGCGGCCTTGTTGGAGTAGGTGCGGCCTTTTGAAGGAAGTGGGTCACTGGGTTGGGCTTGGAGGTTTCAGATGCTCAACCCTGGCCCAGTGTCACTCTCTCTTCCTGCTGCCTGCTGATCCAGATGTAGAACTCTCAGCTCCCTCTTCAGCACCATGCCTGCCTGCATGCTGCCGTGCTCCCTGCCATGATGATAATGGACTTGAACCTCTGAACTGTAAGCAACTCCCCAATGAAATGTTGCTGTGATCATGTGTTCTGTGTCTCCACAGAAATAGAAACCCTACTTAAGACACCCTTCTTGCTGCAGCACATTAGAACTTACTCCTCATAGCTAACTCCACCCCTATGCCCATTTACCGCTTTCTCTTCATCTTTACCTCTCTTCCACCTTCCCAGGCTCTGGTCATTCACTCTCTGCTTTTTTTTTTTTTAACAGGGTTTCTCTGTGTAGCCCTGGCTGTCCTGGAACTCACTCTGTAGACCAGACTGGCCTCAAACTCAGAAATCTGCCCGCCTCCACCTCCCAAGTGCTGGGATTAAAGGCGTGCGCCACCACCACGCGGCACTCTTTGCTTCTTTAAGATCAACTTTTAAAAAGCTCACAATTTTACTAGGAGAGTGAAAGGCAGTTGAGAACAAGGACAGTTTGTGATAACCGGCCACATCTCACTATAACGGGACTAGAAGAGTTGATATATATATTAGCTAGCTATGGCTTCTGACCAACTTCCTCCCCGGACAGAGAGAAGGAGAGGGGCAGGGCATCTTCTGGGAACAACGGTCCTTTCCTGGTCCTGACCTGATACTCGGCTTGGTTGCTGATACATTCAGAGCAGCTCCAGACAGACAGACCACTGAGGGAAGACGGGGTCCCAGAGGAGAGTGAGGAGATATAAAAAGACGACTTACCATGAGTCCCAGCAACAAGATCTGTAAGAAAGGAAGCATGCGTCAACTTCTGCACTGAGACATGCCTGCTCAGACCCAGAGCCCCAACTCATCCCCACAGCCTAACCTTTGTGGCACGGCCCTTCCCCGGGACCTCCTTGATGGAGCACATTTTCAGAAATAATTAAGCTCCTTCCCCCTCAACGTGTGTTTTGTGACACTTTCAAGGGCTGAACACCTTTGACTGCTAAGAAGTTTACATAGGATTGGTGGTTTAGTACATCAGAATTTGCCAAGGTCCATTCTGGGAGTAGGGCTTTTCTTTCCTGAGGAGGGACTACAGATCATGTAGATAACCCACAATCTTTGTTGAAAAACAGAAAATACTCATGACAAAAAATATTATAGCTTGGTATATACGTCCTTAAAATCTCTCCACGTGTATACATATACACACATGTGTGTGTAATGTTTACATGCAGACAAGCAGCAAAGAGACCACACTAGAAGAGCGTTCTCCAGCCTGATTTTTCACTAAGCAATACAAGATCTAATAGCTTAGTCTGTTTTCTATTGTCATTTGAGCATTTGTGCCTTATCCTACAACTGACTTTTCTTGTGATTTATTTCACATCCTCATTGCTTAAGACTTAGGTCTTCCAGTTTGTGCTTCTAAGCATATTTGATAAGAAAAAGAAATTACGGAAGGACACCATGGGGCTACACAGATGGCCCAGCATTTAAGGCCATAGGTTGCTCTTCCAGAGGACTTGGGTTTGATTTCCAGCACCCACATGGTGGCTCATGATCATCTCTTAATTCCAGTTCCAGGGGATCTGACATCCTCTTCTGGACTCCTCAGGCACCAGGCACGCATGCGGTGCACAGACATATATATAGGAAAACTAGTCATTCACAAAAATTAAAATCAAATTAAAAGAAAAGTACACAGGATCTGTGACTTCCTGTAGGAGCCGTTGGAATGACACATGGTGAGGAAAAGAGACATGGGGCAGGAATGCTAAATACAAGGATGTGGCACCACCATTGGGTACAACAGTAAAGCTGGTCCTGAGATAAATGAGAGCCCAATGTGTGTGCATGTGCATTTATGCACCTGCCCATGATGGGATTTTTACAATCGCACAAGAGCTGAAAAAGGCAAGAGCCTTCCAAGCCTGAATACTTTCAGGGATAAGAGGACAGAGCAGTTCGTGAAAGTGCATCCTTCTGGCAGTCTAGAAAACTGGATTCTGATCCCCACACCACCACATCTCAGTATGTACACTTAAATCCCTGCTATTCCATCCATTGTATTCCTAGAAACTGCATTGACCGCCTTGTGCCTTGCTGAGCACACCTAAAAGAAAAGAATTAAGTCTCTGATCCCCACTGAAGCCAACAGTCTGATAATAAGAATGCACATGTGTGCAAATGTAATCTTAAAAAGACTTTTGGTTTTGGCATGGTATCATTACATAACCCTGACTTGGCCTAGAACTCATTTTGTAGAGCAGGCTAGCCTTCTACTCCCCAAGATCTACCCCACTCTGTACCCCTAGTCCTGTGCCACTACATCTTATTAAAGAGACATTCTCAATGCCATTGGAAGATAGTGGGCAAATACAAGGAAGTTCAACAGAGGGAGAGATTCTGGGGCACTGGACGTGGCTTGGTTTAAGCACTTGGGAGGCAGAGGCAGGCAGATTTCTGAGTTCGAGGACAGCCTGGTCTACAGAGTGAGTTCCAGGACAGCCAGGGATACACAGAGAAACCCTGTCTGGAAAAACAAAACAAAACAAAAAAAAAACAAAAAGGGCTGGAGAGATGCTCAGCGGCTAAGAAGAGCACTGACTGCTCTTCCAAGGGTCCCAAGTTCAAATCCCAGCAACAACATGGTGGCTCACAACCATCCATAATGAGATCTAATGCCCTCTTCTGGTGTGTTGGAAGACAGCTACAATGTACTCACATATAATAAATAAATAAATAAATGTTTTTTAAAAACCCAAACACCCTCGATAAAGAGGAACACAGCCGAAAACGGAGGTGGCTGCCACACTCTGGAGGATCGTCAATGCCAAGCGGAATGTCAGGAAGTGAGAACACACACAGAATTCACATTGACTTTACCACTGTGATGGGTAGTCTACGTTATCAGCTTGACTCGGTTTAGAATCACCATGGAAACATCTTTCATTGTGTCTTCAAAGGTGTTTCTGGGAAAGTTTAGCTACAGTGCTAAGACCCACCCCAAATATGAATGTCTCCATCCAATGGGCTGGGGTCCTAGCTCGAATAAACAAGAGAAGAAAAGGAAGCCACCTACGTACTGACATCCAGCTCTGTTTCCTGACTATGGGTGTGAGGTGGCCAGCCAAGGTGCCACTGTGCCTTCCCACCACAATGGCCTTGAAAGATATGTCAAAATAAACCTTTTTTCTTTTTTTCTCACCCTTCACTATCCTCCCTCTTGCTCTAGCCCCACTCACTCCAGGCCATAATTTTCTTATGTGTTTCTTATTACAGAGGGTTGTAATCCACCATGTGGTTCCTGGGATTTGAACTAATGACCTTTGGAAGAGCAGTCAGTGCTCTTAATTGCTGAGCTATCTCACCAGCCCCCAAATAAACCCTTTCTTAAGTTGCTTTTGCCTTGTGTTTTTGACAAAGTAATGAGAAAAGTAAGTAATATGACTGATGTACCATGACCTTGTAGAGGTAACTTTACTTTTCTCTACTTTGATTCCCTGCCTTATAAATGGAGATAAGGGCAGCAATACCCATGCCATATTTGTCGTAAGGATTGGTTACAATCCAGATAAAGTATCTATGATGTTCCAAACATACCATGTGGGTACCTTTTAAGTGATCCTAGGCGAATTTCCAAAGTTTTCTGTTTAGTTCAGAAAACAATGAAAGGTTCATTTTGGAGCTGAAAGTGCTGTGTCAGACTAATTGGGACAGAGGAAGTCCCAGAGATTAGTAAGAAAAAGATGGTTACCAGTGATCTAGAACACCATGCCAATGGCCTGTGCAACATCTGGCTGCATCATCCCCTGACTTCCTCGTCTTTAGTGAACCTTCTCTCATACAGTTTAGCCACACAGCCCCATGCTATACCTCAAGGCCTTGTCATCATCGCTCCAAACCACACCAACTTCTAAAGCCACAAAATGAAATAGCTAAGGCTTCAGTCACAATCCCCCTCCAGCCCTCTTCTCTTGCCCAAGTTCAGCCTCCATGATCATTCGACCAACACTTCATCATCGCTGTCTACCTGTAAGTCCACATTTACCTTCCCATGCGCACACATGAGTAGGTGCGCATACACACACTCACATACACACATCACATTCATCATTATCATCACCTCATTGCAAATCCCTTTATCTTTTCCTTGCTGCTGTTGTTGTTGTTGAGACAAGGTCTCATGTAGTCCAGGCTGGCTGCAAACTTGTCATGTAGCCTTGAACTACAGTTCTTCCTGCCTTTACTTCTCAAATACTGTGGGTGGGCCCCCTTCATTTATTTACTCTTTGACTCCATCAAATGTACCCATAATCCCTCATGACCTTGTTTGCTCATCAGCATAGACAATAGGAAGCAAAGAAGACACACGTGAGAGAAAGCTAAGAGACAAGGCTGGGGAAACGACATCTAATGAGACATAAGGTTGATAAAAATGGATGACTAAGGAAAAGGTGACTTCGCTCATGTAAATAGAAATATTACAAAGATAAGAAAATGTGCAAGGCAGTGATACTATGCTGAATTTTGAATATAAACTTGTGTCTAAGCTGTCAAATCTATAGGTGTCTGGTCAACAGACAGGGAAATTAAAGTATACAAAGGAAGAAGGACAAATAAGCCTGGGAGCTAGTGACATAGAAGTAATTGCTAAAATCCCTGAGTATGTAGGACTGGCAAGGAGGATAGAATATGAAAAAGAAAAAACAAAGCAAAATCAAAAAATGAAGAGCTGCAGAAGAGGGGAACTATCATCCATGCTTCATTCTATATTGGAGAAACAGTAATGAGAACTCTGTTTGTGTCCAATGCTCCCTGTAAGGAAGATGAAAATCTTGTACTTTAGGCCAGGAAAACGGTTTTGTTTGTGGATATGACCCCAAATTCAGAACAGCACCTAGCACAAAGATCTTTAGGAATCAGCAGAGGGGCTGGAGAGACAGCTCAGCGGTTTAGAGCACTGACTACTCTTCCAAAGGTCCTGAGTTCAAATCCCAGCAACCACATGTTGGCTCACAACCATCCGTAATAAGATCTGACATCCTCTTCTGGTGTGTCTGCAGACAGCTACAGTGTACTTAGATATAATAATAAATAAATCTTTAAAAAAAAAAAAGAATCAGCAGAAATACAAGCAGTAAAAGGCAAGTGTAGTGTCCACGTTGCCTGGCTAAGGACAATTCACTGTGGAAGGAATGGGGACATGATGAACAGGGCAGTCCTGGAGCTTTATCAGGAGACAACAGGCCTACAGTGAAGGCTCTCAGAAAGCACCATGCCTCCCCATAGCTGTATGGGAAGATTCTATAGCTACTCAGGACCGAAGTCAGGAGCAATCAAGGCACAGTCAGAGGGTATTATAAAATTGAATGAAGTTATGAAATCCTACCTAAGTGTGGAGGCCCAGAAAAAAAATGGGGGTGTACCAAAGGAAAATGGAAGAAAATATCATTCTTGGTTTTCACACAGGAAGGTCAGCCCAAAAGAGGCAATGTGGCTTTCTATTTGTGTAGTACAGCTATCAATCACCTGACAAAAACTCCCAAAAATGACATTTTCTTCCATTTTCCTTTGGTACATCTCCATTTTTCCCCATTTTTTTAGCGCTGACCAGATTTCCCTATGAGTCATAGCATGTAACTTGGGGTGGGTGGGTAGCTGTATGCCTTCTTCTCAGAGGTATGGGTAGATGCTTCCAGGAACTGAGCTTAGAAGATGCTCCTGTAACAGGGAGCTCCCTTGCTGGGCATCATCAAGACTCTACTAATGGCCTGGCACCATCAGTTTCTGTCCTCTGGCCAGAAATGAGACCAGGACCAGAAAGTCTTCTTCCATCTCAGCCTAGGACCCTGACCCTGACTTTCTTCATAAGCAGGGCCAGGACCGAGTCCCACAGCCTATGCAATGAAGGAAGCACGAGAGATTTCTCTGGCCCCACAGCTGACAACTCCAGACTTGCCCATGTTTGTGAAACCCTGAACCCAAGTTCCCAGGACAACCCCGAGCTTCCTACACCTCTCCTTATATAATAAAGTGAGGTGGGGGTGTCCTTCTGATGGACAGTGGCTTCACGGGCACAGGGAATGTCCACTGCCACCCCTCCAAAGCATCTTTGAGCTTTTCTCCCAACCCTTGTCTAAAGCGGTACTAGACATCGTGCCTAAGACTTGGTCCCTGTGTGAATCACAAATTCAAAGAGAAACTAGTCTTTTAATTGCTCACTCAAGTCTAGGACACTAGATTTCGATCAGACGAGGGGAGGGTGATACCAAGAGACAGGAAAAGAAGAGACAGCAAAAACTCCTGCCAGCTTTGATTTTTCAAAGGCCGGCCGGGTTGTTACATTCTAACTATTAGCCTGCTACTGTACTCCTGATTTTGCTGGCATACCTCCTATGCCAGGTTGGTTCATCCAACCCCAACCCAGGTGTCCTTGCCCCTGCCTTCCTTCTAGAGGTCCCGACTTACTTAGCACTGCAGTCCACAGTAGCATATGGCACCAGGTCCGTGAGAACACAAGGACACTCCAGTTGCTCTCCATGGAGAGCGGTAGGAACGGCAGGATTCCCATCAGTCCTGGAGTGAGTCAGCTGCAGGCACAGACTTCTCTCCAGGCTTAGCAGATTGTACCCAGAGAACAGACAAAATTCTGAAGTCCAAATGGGGAAGTGAAAAGAAACGGTCTGTTTAATCATGGGCTCCTCCCCTTCCACCCTCTTTCCTTTCATCCGTTCTCTATCAGAAGATTCAGGACTGAGCAGAATAAACTGGATTCAGCTCAAATCACAGAATTTTTTTTTTTTTAAGAAACTGAGAAGCAACACCCTTCTTGTTCTGCTGGAGCCATAGCTGACCTGGGCCTCTGGTACAGAGAGGGAAATGGTCACCCTAACGCAGCTCAGAAATCATTTACCTCAGTCTGTGTCCCTCGAGAAAAATGATGGAAGACGGTTGGTAAGAATCTTTTGGAGGTCCAGTCTGGGATCTGGACTCCTCCATAAACAGAATAAAGGTACCTGAGACCTCCTACCACCCTGTGGGTTTCTCTGTTGTCACAATCTCCAGCTCACTGTTGGACTGTAGACCAAAAAACTAGAACATATGATAGAACAGCAGTAGAACATGAATCCTTCACATACATTCCTCTCCACTCACTCCTCTGTAAGTACCTAGTGAGCAGCGTCAGTTTGTTCCCTAGTCCTTAATCCTGATCATCCCTGCCCCCTGCCCCGTCCCCCACCCACCACAACACTTAACATTCTTACCGCTACGGCATGGCAAAAGATCCTAGGGTTCCAAGCTGTAAGAACAAGTGTGAGCGTCAGAAGTTCTGAGATCTTCAGGCTCCCTGGGCTGGAAAGTGAAGATCAACATTTCTACCCATTCAAACAAAGCTTCTCAACTTCTGCAGTAGTGATATTTTCAGTAGAAAAACACTTTCTGAAGAGGTGTGTTGTTCTATTATCCAGGCTGGCCTGGGACTGGCTAAGTAGCCCAGGCTAGCCTCAAGCTTGAGCTCCTCCTAGCTCAGCCTCCAGGGTACTTACTTGGATAGCAGGTGTGTAGCCCCAGGATGGCTGTCACAGAATTAGGCTGAGGGCTTGCCCTGCGCACCGTGGGATGTTTAGCAGCACAGCCTGCTGCTACCCACTAGGTATTGGGGGGGGCGGATCTCAGTAGTGAAAGAAAAGCAACTTTAGACTTTAGTGGAACCGCCAGCGGCCACAGGTTCCTGGGTTCCTGAAAGGAAAGCTGGGGCTAAATGGGGGATGACAAATGAGGCCAAGACAAAGTTTCTGATCAAGGTCCAATGTTTACTTATGAATCTGAACTTATAAAGGGGGTAGGGGAACCCATCCCCCACTATGCCAGGAACTTGTCCCCTTGTTAGGATCTCATCAGGAAAACAGGCCCAGCCGCTCAGCAGGTGGTGGTTCCTTGTAGGAAACTGGGGTTGTGGCAGGACAATAGACTTCACCTAGGTCAGAAGACCCCACCCTAGGTGGGCTAGCCTGCTATGGCAAAGACAAGGACTGATTCAACCCGCTCAAGGCTTGGAGGAAGGCACTCTTTAGTAACTATTCCCCACAAACACGTGGTTAAAATTGTCACCGGTACTCAAGGTTTTTGGAAAATAAAAAAGACTATGACTGCATCACGAATGGATGCTATTTTTGTTTTTGTTTTGTTTGTTTTGTTTTGTTTTTGCTTCCTGTCAGCCTCCTCAGATGATGCGATGTTTGGGGATCAGTCTTGGGGAGCTTTTCTGAGGCCCCTTTCCCAAGTGCTCTTTCAGGAAACAAGATGTAAGAGTAAAGGAAATGACATTATAAAACCATCCTACACTCTGTGGTCTTCAGAAACCTCCAACAGTTCCACCCTGTCTACCCTATGGCTTTACTACATATAAGTGCCATCTCATCTCCCAACCCCGCCCCTGCCAGCTCTTATCTGAATTTTAACCTATGGGAAGAGAGCGATGGGATAACGTCAGTACTTTAAATACGTCATTAGAAAAGAAAGCGTCCTGACTTGCCTCAGGCTGGGACCATTGACTGCTGTGCTGAGGTCAGTGGCAAAGAGGTCACTGCAGTATCTCCGGACTGTGCTGGTGGCAGTATAAGTTAAAGTAAAGCCTGGAGACAACCAGAGACCTGCCGACCACCGTGCCACGCAGTTCTGGCGGTGGCGGGGAAAGAGGCCCAGAGATCTGCTCTCTACCACAAAGCCCAGACAGGCTGCAGACACAAGAGTGACTCATTGCAGTGAACATTTGCAAGTGAAAATGTATGGACAGAGGGGTATATTGTAGGGCAGACACACGGTGACACACCACAGCTTCCACTGTGAGGTGTTTTCTACGTTTTGTTTTGTTTGTTTATTTTTTATTTGGTTGGGGTGGGGGGAGGTTTACAAGGGTGGAGAGTAGATACCAGGGAATGGGGAAATGAGTGAGACTGGGGTATGTGGTGCGAAATCCACAAAGAACCATTAAAAAGTTTAAAAGTAATAATAATAAAATAAGGTTTGTCCATCTTGGAAAAAAAAAAGATGAGCCGGGCGGTGGTGGCGCACGCCTTTAATCCCAGCACTTGGGAGGCAGAGACAGGCGGATTT
>NW_022196891.1:68203523-68214073 GCF_008632895.1 Mastomys coucha
AAAAAAAAAAAAAAAAAAAAAGATGAGTGAGTTTTTCCGTCATTTTGGACTAGTGATGTCTCACTCCAGTGGTAGACTGCCACCCAAACTCTGACTTTTTCTTCTTTGGGACATTAAGAAAAATATAAGCCGGACTGGAGAGATGGCTCAGCAGTTAAGAGCACCGACTGCTCTTCCAGAGGTCCTGAGTTCAAATCCCAGCAACCACATGGTGGCTCACAACCATCTGTAATGGGGTCTGATGCCCTCTTCTGGTGTGTCTGAAGAGAGCAATGGTGTACTCATATACATAAAATAAATATTTTTTTAAAAAAGAAAGAAAAATATAAAAAGAACAAAAGAAAAGAAACATAAGAGCAGTATATAGCTGGGCGATGGTGGCACACACCTTTAATCCCAGCACTTGGGAGGCAGAGGCAGGCGGATTTCTGAGTTCGAGGCCAGCCTGCTCTACAGAGTGAGTCCAGGACAGCCAGGGCTACACAGAGAAACCCTGTCTCGAAAAAAAACAAAAACAAAAAACAAACAAACAAAAAAGAGCAGTATATAGTTAGCATACTAAGAAACAAACCGTAATTATGTAAACACAGGAATGCTAACTAACTGTTGGTGAAGCAGGCTCTAGACCTACCTGATTACGGCAACAATCCCAGGTCACCCTCCATTTGCACAGGAAGAAACCTCACTTCAAAGAAGCTAAAATGGTTTGTTCCAGGCCAGATTACCCTAAGGGACAGAATCAGAATACAAAGCCAGGTGTATTCAGTATTGAAGCTTTGCACTCTCTACACCATGTAAGCAGCTTTCCAAACTCTTCGGGGAACCTTTGGGTCTGTGTTTGTGAACTCTTGCACTGACTCCTTATATTCACTAGGGTTTCTATCAATGCAACAAAACGCCATGACGGTGGTGGCTTGTATATGCTCAGCCCAGGGAGTGGCACGATTAGAAAGTGCGGACCTGTTGGAGTAGCTGTGTCACTGTGGGTGTGGGAAATAAATCTCTCATTCTAGCTGCCTGGAAGCCAGTCTTCTGCTAGCAACCTCCAGGTGAAGATGTAGAACTCTCAGCTCCTCCTGCACCATGTCTTCCAGGATGCTGCCATGCTCCTGCCTTGATGATAATGGACTGAATCACTGAACCTGTAAGCCAGCCCCAATTAAAAGTTCTTTTTAAGAGTTGCTTTGGTCACGGTGTCTGTTCACAGCAGTAAAACCCTGACTAAGACAGAAGTTGGTACCAGGGACTGGGGTATTGCTGTGATAGGCCTGACCATGCTTTCGAAGAATGTGGATGCTGGGACTTTGGATTTGGAAAGCAGTTGGAATGCTTATTTAAAGAGCTATCCTAGAAGGAATGTGGAAGATTTTGTTGCCGTGAGCAATTTGAATTGTGCAGACCTGGCCCAAGAGGTTTCAGTGGAGAAGAATTTCAGTATGTGGCCTAAAGACTGTTTTGTGGTATTTTGGTGAAGAATGTAGCTAATTTTTTTATATGTCTGAAGAGTCTGCCTGAGTCTGAGGTGAAGAGATTCTGATTAATTGCACTGATAAAGGAAGTCTCAGAAACATCCATCGTAGACTTTGTTCTCTGGTTAAGTCTCATGAAGAGCATTTTAAACAAGCATAGCAAGCTGGAAAAAAGGGGAAATATAAACTATATGGTTCGAGTAGTAAAGGGACACCAGGAAGTGAAATGGAGTTGAAGCCTGTGTTCAAGGATATTAAATTGAATTAAGGAAGTGGGATTTAGGGCAAGATCCTACCCAGTTAAGTTTAGATCCAGGCATGGTGGTACACACCTTTGATCCCAGGAGATAAAGCCAAGCAGATCTCTGAGTTTAAGGCCAGTATGAGACATCGCAAGTTCTAGGTGAAAAAAAGCTTAAATCTAGGCATGGTGGTACACACCATTAGTCCCAGGAGACAGAGATGCAGGTCTCTGAGTTCAAGGTTAATCTACAGAGCAAGAGCTGAAAGGCTGGAGAATCTTAGAATTTAAAATGAGGGCATTTAATACAAATGTATGGTGTATAACCTTTACCTAAAAGGACATGGAGGGCCACTGTAGCCAGCCAGAAATATAAAATAGACAGTTCCAGGAACCCAGAGCCTCAGGGCTCTGGTTCCCGATACCTGTCCCTCCTGAATGATCCACAATGAGGGTGGAACTAAGAATGAAGGTCTAGTAGTTTATGAGACTCTCCACCCTGTCAACCAGTAGATGAATATTACATTCCTAGAATGAATGTGTTCCCCTCCCTAACTGAATACCTTGGGTCAGGTCCCTCTGAAATTTTCCACTGTTTTTATGTTCTATTTCCTTGGTAACTCTCTCTCCACCCCCAGCTTCCCTTAAATACCCTACACTTTTTGTGTTCCGGGTCGAACTCCTCTGACTGGCAAGGTCATGAGATCGACCCCGGTACCGGTATCCCCAATAAACCTCATGTGATTGCAGCAAGTTCGGTCTCTCATGAGTCATTGGGTGGTCGCGTCATCCTGAGACTTTAGTAAGGATCTCCCCAGTTCTGGGGGTCTTTCAGAGCCAGGACAACCGAGCTTAGACAGTGGAGGAGTTGGAAAAGAGGAAGGTAATGATAATGTAATAGAACTAGGGGGCCATGTTCCAGCTCCTGCAAGCCCCCAGCAGAACTTGGCAGCCTTGGCTAACTGTCTCTGGCTTTATAGTCAAGAGGAGGAGACTACTGGGACAACTGATGTTGGTTAGCTGGAGCTAAGACATTAGTGGTGATGAAGAAGAGACCAGTGATGTGTTAGAACGGTGGGTCGCTTCAGAACATACCACACTGGGCCCAAACAGTTCCATGTGTAAAAGGCTTAATTGAGAGGGAGAGAGGGGGCAGTAGTGGAAAGAGAGGAGGGAGAGAGAGAGAGATGGAGAAATGTTCCCTGTATATATATTTGGGTTCTGATGTAGTGGCCGCAGGTAAAGGTTGGAGGTGAGCCCAGTGGATTTTGGGAATATGGCAGCTGTTGCCTTGGCAACGGGTCTGTGAGACCTTCCCATGCGATGCCACAGGCTTTGGAGGCCCTAATGCTAACAAATAACATCACTGAGGTGAAATCTGGGAACTGTTTTCTTGAAAGCACAAAGAATCTCAGTGTTCCAGAGATAGCCAAGGCATGAAGGGGTCATGAAGAGCAGGCACCGTGAGAGGCCAGAGAAAGCCACTGGTGAAAGTGCAGCCTCAGTTGTAGTTGATGGCCCAGGACTGAAGGGGTCATGCAAAGGAGTTGAGGCTGGGCACCATGAAGAGTGCCTATGAGAGGCTATTGGTGAAGCCTAGTTGCAGTAGAAGACCCTGTAAGAGTTGAACTAATAGGGACACCTCATAAAAAAACCAAGGAGCAAGGGATGTTCATTTAGCCTAAAGACAGAGCTTAAGAAAGGTTTACAGAGCAAACACCAATCCCCAAGAAATGCCCAGTTCCAGGAAATGTCCCCAGGAGAGTGGATTTCCCCTCTACCCCTCCTAAGTGCAATTGGTATCTCCCCCTGACCTGGGGCATAAAGGTCAATGAGAACAAAAGACAATGGGCTCCACCAATGAGAGATAACCAACTCATGCTGTAAACCTATGTACTGGAAGGTATAAAAAGTGTGTGTGCTTTTGTTCCTGGTCATCCCCTTTGCTCTGAATGCAGGATGACCCCAGTATACTGGCAATAAAAACATCATGAAATTTGCAGCGATCTCCCTCTTTGAGAGTGGGAGACCCACGCCAAGTCTAACAACAACCCCAGTGCATTGGAGATGCCAGTACCATGGGATGATTACCAAGAATAGCAGCGGCGGTGGAGTGGATCAACCTGAGCTTACAGTGCTATAGAGGGCAGAGGTGAAGAAGTGATGCCAACCCTTTGGAGGAGCCCAGAAGATCGCATGTGGATACCAGACACAAGAAGCTGTAACATTGAGGTTACCTTGTGTTGCAGCCACCAGGGGCTACACACGAACCGGTTCTCTGAAAGAGGAACAGGGCCTGGGGAGATAGAGGAGTAGGACGGCGAAAGGAATAACCAAAAAAAAAAAAAAAAAAAAGTTCTGATCAGAGTCCAAAGTGTATTTTGAATCTGTGAATTAAGTAGACAGGGAAAAACCCTTCCCCCAGAAGCCAGAATCTTGTGGCCAAATTAGCATCTGGTTGCTAGCAGAAACTCATCAGGCGAAGGGAAGGTGCCCAGGAACTCAGCAGGTGGTGGCTCCTAGCTAGAATTTTGAGAGAGGTAGAGAAGTGGCAGGACAAAAGGGCTTTGTGTATATCAGGAAGCCTCACCCTGGGTGGGGTGGCAGCTTTGTGGCAAGGCGAGGTCTGATTCAGCCAGCTTTTGGCTGGGGGACGTAACAGCCTTGGAGACCCCAAGATGTATGAGATGCCAGAGCCATGGGCTATCTGCTGACAAAAGCTCCTAACAGGGAGTGGAACAGGCCCAGGAGAAAGAAGTGTGTTGCAGTCAACAAAGATGATAAAGGAGTTGGAGATCTGAAGATTGCTTTGACATCAGCCTTGGAGATGCAGAGTTTGGAGTTTGCCCAGCTGGTTTCCTGTATTGCTTTGGGGATTACAGTTAAGTGATTGGATGAATCTCAGGAGAGATTTTGAACTTTGGACTTTTAACATTGTGGAGACTGATATAGACTATGGGGAGTTTGGAAATTGGACTAAATGTACTTTGCATTATGCTATGTTTAGGTATGGTCCCCATAGACTCATATATTTGAACAAGCCTATTGGGACCAGAGAGTGGAATGTGATGGTTTGTATATGCTTGGCCCAGGGAGTGGTGTGATTAGAAGGTGTGGCCCTGTTGGAATAGGTGTGTCACTGTGGGTGTGGGTTATAAGTCTGTCACTCTAGCTGCCTGAAAGTCAGTATTCTGCTGGCAGCTTTCAGATGAAGATGTAGAGCTCTTGGCTCCTCCTGCACCATGCCTGCCTGGATGCTGCCATGCTCCTGCCTTGATGATCATGGACTGAACCTCTGAACCTGTAAGCCAGCCCCCATTAAATGTTCTTTTTAAGAGTTAGTCAGTCGCGTCTGTTCACAACAGTAAAATCCTAACTAACTAAGACAATGACCAAGAAGCAAGTTGGGAAGGAAAGGGTTTATTTGCCTCACACTTCCATATGCTGTCCCTCACTGAAGGAAGTCAGGTCAGGAACTCACACAGGACAGGAACCTGGAAGCAGGAGCTGATGCAGAGGTCAGGGAGGGGTGCTGCTTACTGGCTTTCTTATAGAACCCATGATCCCCAGCCCAGGGGTGACCCCACTCACCATGGGCTGGGCCCTCCCCCACCAACCACTATGAAAATGTCTTACAGTTGCATCCTGTGGAGGTATTATTTTTTTTTTTCAGTAACTTCTAGACACCTCTAGCTGGTGTCCCTCCCTCTGAGTGTCCCTCGAGCTCCAGAGTGGCTCGATGGCACGGTTGTGCCAGCTGTGAACAGCCTCATTTGTTTATACTGCACGTGTGGTTTTTCTCTGAGCACCCAGATGTGAAGACGGTCAGAAAGGTTTGCACACTGAGTTTTTCTCAGACCTAACTATTTCACTGAGGTGGGGGATCAAGACAATCTTCTAGACAAGCCATCAAGTGAGATAGCCACAAAACCAGGTAAGGCATTTCCAAGAACACTAAACTGAAACCAAACCCAGGAGTCTCTTTCCTGCTGTAGCTGGAAGGGACAACAAAAGGAAATGGTTCCAAACAGGAACACACGACTGAAAACAGCTACAGTGTACTTACATTTGAACATAAATAAATCTTTTAAAAAAACAAAAGAAAGAAAAACTATGAAGTACTGCCATTAAAGACTGGAACCATCTAGCTTGCTGCTTCCTGCTTCCAGTAGCAACTGTGTTTATAGCCGCAAATTGAGCAGGGTAGATGAGTATTGTAAACCTAGGTGATTCTCAGATCCTGCATCTTCTCTGCATGTTCTTTCCTCCTGGCTGAGTTTTCTCTCTCTTCCTCTTAACACCCTGACCACCATTTCAGTGGATCCCTGTGATATTACTTTATCAGTCCCACTAGGATTTCCTGGTTACCACCACTTCCCCATGAACTGAGTCTCCCTAAACACTACAAGCAGATGCCAGACTCCAGGGGAGGGCAGGCCTGCGAGGGAGAGCAACCGCACAGAGAGGGAATCACGAAGGGTGGCTAAGTTAGAGAAGCTCTGGTTTGAGAGATCTCAGCTAGGTCCAGACAGCAGCAGCACCTATCTGGCCTAAAAAAATGTCACCAAGGAAACCAGGTCTCAAAACACCGTCATCTCCAGTAACCTTTTAGAAATTTGAATGTCTTAGGTTTTGTGGATCATTAACTCTAGAATGTAAATTTGTTCACAGGTCACTTTTCTTCAGAGGAGCAATAGGCTGAAGAGGTCTGATGAGAAGGGAGGAGAGAGTAAGAGACAGCTATTTCTAAGGAAGCCAAGACCTTTGACATAGTGAAGGGCTTAAACTACAAGGGAAGTTTATCTCTAATAGCCTAAGTTGAGCATGAAAAGACCCCCGTAGGGAGACCCCCACTTAAGTCTCGGGAGAAAGCGCACCCAAGGAATCACGAGAGACCATTTTGATGTAAAACACATGAGGCAGTTTAATTTTGGAGCTCTGGTTCAACCCCCAATCTCATGCAGGAGACAAGGAATCAACCACGAGGCTCAGGGGTTAGGGGTTTATATAGGAAAAAGGTCTGGGGGAACAAAGGAATCAGTGTGGCTGTACATGATCGGCTAGTTCAAATATTAACTATATTACGTGCAGAACAGAGTGGAAAATTCCTAAGGTTGGTGTTAATCTGAGTCAACAGAGCATCTGACCTTAAACCATATCTAAGAGGACCAGATGGCCCACTACTCAGTGTCTGCCCAGACATGTCCTTGCATTTTTTCTCTTTTATATCTTTTTGGCCTGTTAGTAACAGCTTGCTTTTGCCCAGGCTTATTTGGACATATTCGGCCTTGGTCCACTGTGTTTTTCTCAAACCTGTAATTTTCTCATTAGCCAACACATAACCTTGAGCGAAGTACCATTTCTCTGAACTTTGGGAGTGATGGCCGTCAAGAACCTATTCTTTGTCTGGAGTGTCTGTTGCAGATAAAGCTCATTGGCTCACTCTAGCCACCCAGGTAGACGAGGAGACAGTTCACAATGACACTTGTGCACCGATCATACTATTGAAACAATGGATCCCAAAGAATTAAAATGTAACACGGAATCCTAGGCTAGGGGGAGAAAGCTTTAGTGCCAGCCAGAAGAGGAACTTGCCTCCAGAGAAGGGTACATTTTCTTGGCTTGTGATTTATGTGCGAGGGCTCAGCTGGTTGTGGGCAGCGCCCACCCCAGGGCTGGTAGTCCTGGGTGCTTTAAGAAAGCAGGTTGGGTGAGTCCTGGGGAGCAAGCCAGTAAGCAACACTCCTCCATGGCCTCTGCACCAGCTCCTGCCTCCAGGTTCCTTCCTTGAGTTCTTATCCTGTCTTCCCTGGATGATGGATTACAAGCTGTAAGACGAGATAAACCCTTTTCTCCCGAAGTCACTTCTAGTCATTTGGTGTTGGCACTGCCATAGAAACCCTGGCTAGGATGTTCTTCTTCCCAGTGGGTGATGTGTTAGAACAGCAGCTCATGTCAGAAATTACCACACACTAGGCCCAAACAGTTCCACGGGTAAGAGGTTTATTGAGAGGGAGAGAGGGGGTAGTAGCAGAGAGAGAGGAGGGAGAGAGAGGGGAAGAGGGACGAGGTGGCTGTAGGTAAAGGTGGGAGGTGAGCCCAATGGGTTCTGGGACTATGGCGGCTGTTGCCCTGGCAACAGGTCTGTGAGGCCCGCCCATGTGACATCACGGGCTTTGGAGGCCCTGATGCTAACAGTGTGCCCACACTGAATAATCTTTTTTTCTCTGCTTTCCACTCCCTTTCTCTTTCCCTCTTCTCCCCCTCCTCCCCCTCTCGCCAAAAGTTTTACTTAACTGTTGCAGATCATCCCATGGGCCAAATGGTGGATGCCCCGGACCTTGCAGCAAGTTCAGTGCATCTCGAGACTCGCTTTCTGAATTCTGTAGACGGAGCACCTCACCCTCTCCAGCCACACTGAACCTGTAGAGTTACAGAGAATGGAACGGCTGGCGTCGTCTATGAATTCTACATCAGGTGTGTGCGATGTCTCTGTGAACCAGTCCCGTCCAGCACTTTGGCTAACCTGGTCAGCTTGATAAGCTGCCAGCAACTCCTGTCCATGCTGGCAACTGTCTGGTGGAAACTATTACTTGTTTCTCTAAGAGGAGACGGGTGGCCGAACCTAGCTTGTTGGACTTTTTTTTTTCTTCTTCTTTTTTTACCTTATGATCTCTGGCAACACTATTTGCTGACTCAGCATAAAAGCCATGGGGTTTTTTTGTTTGTTTGTTTGTTTGTTTTTAAAGATATCCATCCTCAGAAAATAACCTCAGATGCAGACGACAGACTGAAGGGTCCCACACGGATGCGAAAAATCACCTTATCTCACCGTCTTTTTCTGGTGGGCATCACCTGCTCTCCACCACTATTCAGTAAGGCAGAGAAACGAGTGTGTGGACCCTACACGCCTTGAAGTCGAACCCTGGCAAGCATAACTGGGGCCTTACCCTGCCTTCTCCTCATCAGTTTGGGGGGTATCTTTTGAGCTGTTTGAGTTGCTACAATTTGTCTGACAGTAAGAATGATTCCTTGTCTGCTGAGGTTCTTCTGAACCTCTGGGGCTTTATTGAACCACTTGGGTGACTGCCATATTTGTGGCCGATCTTGCGTTTGGAAGGTCTTTTGAAGCCAAGTCAGGGCTCTGTGGAACTCTTTGGGTGGCTGATGTTTGGTGATTGGCTTCGTCTTTGGAAGCTCTTTTGAATTCATCTGGAATTTGGTAGGCGACTTAGGCATGTGCCAGCGTGGCAGGGAAATTTAAATTGTTCTGGTTGGTAACTACGGAGGAAGGGATATAAGGTGCTAAGCAAGAGTGTGAAGGAAACTGGCTGTGATTTCCCTGTACCGTCCTGGTGCTGCTAGGAGAAATCTAGCTGACCAGTTGCAAACTTACGATGAATTATCCAAGAGTGTGACTGACTTAATGTAATTTCTTGCAGATGTCGTGTCATGTCTAAAACAGCATGGGGCAAACATTAATCTGCCCCTAGAGCCCGTAAGATAACCGACTTGCGTTTTCTTTTCAATTTATTATATAACAAAGTTACTATTCTTGGTAGATTATATTTGAAATGTGTGTGTGTGTGTGTGTGTGTGTGTGTGTGTGTGTGTGTGTGTACCTGAGTGTCTTGATGATTTTTGGACTACATTAAATATACAGATACTATTGCCTGTTTGTTCTGTTTTTACTCTTTTCTCTTTTTCTTTCTTTTTTTTTTTGTTTGTTTGGTTTTTTTTTGTTTGTTTGTTTTTGAGACAGGGTTTCTCTGTGTAGCCCTGGCTGTCCTGGAACTCACTCTGTAGACCAGGCTGGCCTCGAGCTCAGAAATCTGCCTGCCTCTGCCTCCCAAGTGCTGGGATTAAAGGCCTGTACCACCACTGTTTTTACTCCTTTCTTTCTTTACACACTTCTTTTTTTTTTTTTTTTTTAAGTAGAAATCTAACTCAGTGGTAGAGCAATTGTCTAACACACATGAGGTCCTATGTTCAATTCCCAGAACAGGAGAAAGAATAGAAAGAAAGGAAGGAAGGAAGAAAGAGAGAAGGAAGAGAGAGAGAAAGAGTTAATTGTAGAATTTGAGATTGAAGGAGAAAAAAACCTGTTTATCAAGAACTATATCTTAGTCAGCCAACTAGAATATAGATATTGAAATGTTAATCCTGAGTTTCCTGGTGAAATGATGTCAGCTCTTAAATATTTATCTTTAATTTTTATTTATGTGCCCCGTCTGTATGAGTATATGTCATGTGTAAGGGTGCCTATGGGAGCCAGAAGACTGTATCAGATTCCCTGGAGGTGGAGTTACGTGCAGCTGTGAGTGCCAGGATTTGAACTCAGGCTCTCTGGTGGAGCAAGAAACAGCCTTAACTGCTAAGCCATCAATCCAGCCCCAAATGGTGATTCTTAAGAACCACAAATTAAGTCAGCCTTATGTCCCAAAAAGAGGACATTTACACTCCTCTCTTTGACTCTCAGACTGTTGAAACAATGGACCTCAAAGAATTCAAATTTCCCCAGAAATCCCATGCTGGGGGAAAGGATGCAACTAGAGAAGAACTTGCTTCCCAAGAAGAGAGTTTACATCATCCTGAGAGTCATCAGACTATCGTGCTGGACAGACTGGAGCAGAATAGGGGATGGATGGAACTTCTCCTTAAACAGAACTAATTATGTCTAATTATGTATACTCCTCGGCCTTTATTTAAATATAAACATTATGTTAATAACCTGAAGGTGGATCTGGGGGTTACTGGTCCATTTGTTCCTCTCCCCAGTGTGTCCTCTCCCTCTCCCTCTCCCTCTCCCTCTCCCTCTCTCTCTCTCTCTCTCTCCCTCT
>NW_022196891.1:68214876-68216998 GCF_008632895.1 Mastomys coucha
TCTCTCTCTCTCTCTCTCTCTCTCTCTCTCTCTCTCTGCTTTTTGATGCTACTTGTGTCTTTAACTGGTTTCTTTGTAATGGATGGCTGAGTTAAGCCAAAGTGTTCAACCTTAAAAACTCTGGTAACATTCTTGGAAGAGAAATGCATTGCAATAATCTAATAAGGGTATGTTTATTATACATTATTTCTAAGTGTTTGATTAAAGTAAAGAGTTTTAAGTCCTCTCATTTTTTTGGTTTTTCGAGACAGGGTTTCTCTGTGTAGCCCTGGCTGTCCTGGAACTCACTCTGTAGACCAGGCTGGCCTCGAACTCAGAAATTCGCCTGCCTCTACCTCCCAAGTGCTGGGATTAAAGGCGTGCACCACCACTGCCCAGCCCTCTCATTTTCTTTTACCCTTGATTTTAAATGGATAAACTTTACTTCTAGAACCTGTTTTGAAAGGACATCATCATCAACATCTATGCAATCAGTGCACGATTTGATACATAACAAAACTTTAACTTTGTTTCTGAGACAACTGGGGTTCCCTTCCAGGGATTCTTAGTTCCATTAATTAGTTAACAGATCTGAAAGGAAGCTTGATGACAATCCTTAGGGCTTGAGAGATAAACAAGATAGGTAAGCTGTGGCAGTTCCCTGGAGGAAGGAGACAGAGAAGAGGAAGAGAAACAGTCTTGATGTTTGCAAGCATCCTTGTGGCGGAAGGATGTGGTGGCCTCAAAGACAAAGTGAAAAAGGCCAGAGTATCAGGAGATATGAACATATAAGCTTTGGGAAAAGAGAAGAAGAGGGATCACGAGTTTGCAGTAACTCAGAAAAATAAACAAACTTAGCAGAGCAACATGGGAAAGAAGTACCTGGAAAGGGTAACTACATCATCCTGTTAAAGGGATAATTGTTCTCCTATCTGCTTAGAGGGTCTTTAGGTGAATCTCACTAAGTAATTGACAAGCCCAGCTGGATCAACTTCCCTCCTCCTCCTCCTCCTCCTCCTCCTCCTCCTCCTCCTCCTCTTCTTCTCCTCCTCCTCCTTCTATATTTTTACGTTTATGTATTTATTTTGCACGTGGAGGAATGTGTCGTGGCATGAGTGTGAAGTTCAGAGCTCAGCTTGTGAGAGTCATTTCCCTCCTGTGTAGCATGTCTCTCTACCATGTAGGAACAAGGGATCAAACTCAGGTTGTTGGATTTGGAAGCAAATGCCTTTACCTACTGAGTCATCTCTCTAGCACCCCCCCCCCCATTAACTCTTAAGAGAGTAGACAATTCCAATATTTGGAACAGATCAAAATGTAACGTCTCCACCCTCAGCCAGAGGTTAATTCCATTCTTTTAACCAGGAGGAAATAGCTTTTCCTTAATGAGTCTAATTCGTGCCCTGAGATCCATCTTCTAGGCCCTTCAAGGTTGCTTTAATATTATATGGTTTGATTTGGTGAGTGGTGTTTTATTTAAATAAACAAATGTACTCAGCCAACTAGGTGCTTGTTTGGATGTATGTTGTCTCCCCAAATACTTGCTCTAAGGCTGGTGAGATGACTATTCGTGGTTGTCAACTTGACTACCTTAGGAAGTATCTAAAATCCCAAAGTGGAGGCCATGCTTATGCGGAATTTCTTTGTTTAATTTGAGGTGGGAAGCGATACCTTTAACCTGGGCCTCCACCTTCTTCTGGAAACCCAGGAGGAGAGGAAAGAAGGAGGATTTTGTTCTTCGCCTGCTTGTCCTAACCTTGCTACCAAATCCATTTCTTCACCAGCACTGAGCCTACTTCTTTGGGATTCCAGTGTACCCTGAAAACAAGCTGAGACGCTGTCTCATGGACGCAGCAACTACTGCATTCTGGGACTCTCCATTCGCAACCAGCCATTGTTGAGCTAGCTGGAGGGCAGCCTGTAAAGCATTCTAATACATGTCCTTTCTATAGTCTAGTCTTGTTACTCTAGAGAACCCTGCCTAATACAGCTGGTGAGATGGTTCAGTGGGTAAATTCCCTCTTCCTCCTTCTCCTCCCCCTCCTTCTCCTCCCCTTCCTCCTCCTCCCCCTCCTCCTCCTCCTCCTCTCCCCCTCCCCCTCTCCTCCTCCCTCTCCCTCTCCACCTCTTTCTTTCTCTTCCT
>NW_022196891.1:68217125-68228291 GCF_008632895.1 Mastomys coucha
CCCCCCCCCCCAATCTCTGGAATAGTGTCTCTTAACCCCAGTGACATAGGAAAAAAAACAGAGGATCCTTTAGAAGGCCAGAAGTTTTCTCATCTCAGATGGGCAAGAGTTTGGGGAACTGGGGTTCCAGAAAATCAATACTACTAAAGCGGCCTAAAACAAAAGGTTCTTCATTCTTTGTCTCAAGAATTTGAAGAATGGATTTTACAGACAATGGGTGGAGTTGTTTTGTTTTTAAAAAAAGTTGGGCGGTGGTGGCGCATGCCTTTAGTCCCCAGCACTTGGGAGGCAGAGACAGGCAGATTTGTGAGTTTGAGACCAGCCTGGTCTACAGAGTGAGTTCCAGGACAGCCAGGGCTACACAGAGAAACCCTGTCTTAAAAAACCAAAAACAAACAAACAAACAAACAAACAAAAAGTTTTGAAAAGGAATTTATTTTAAATTCCTTTTAATAATAATAATAAATTCCTTTAGTAAATAAGAGGAATTTAATAAATTTAATATATTATCAATTATTCTATTCAACAATAATTTTTATAAATTAAAATTAATTTAATAAAATAATTATTTGTGCTTAATAGTAAGACATTCCTTTAATAAATAAAAGTAATTTATTTAAGAGGAATCATTTATTTTTTTTAAAGATTTATTTATTTATTTTATGTGTATGAGTACACTGTAGCTGTACAGATGGCTCCCTCCGGCCCCATCTCTCTCTGGTGTAATACACTGTAGCTGTCTTCAGACACACTAGAAGAGCACGTCAGATCTCATTATGGGTGGTTGTGAGCCACCATGTGGTTGCTGGGATCTGAACTTAGGACCTTCGGAAGAGCAGTCAGTGTTCTTGCCCATTGAGTCATCTTGAGCCCTAAACTATTCTGGGCTTTTTTTTTTTTTTTTTTTTTTTTTTTTGAGACAGGGTTTCTCTGTGTAGCCTTGGATGTCCTGGAACTCACTCTGTAGACCAGGCTGGCCTCAAGCTCAGAAATCCACCTGCCTCTGCCTCCCAAGTGCTGGGATTAAAGGTGTGCACCACCACCGCGCAGCTTAAGAGGAATTATTTTAAAACGAGTTTTCAAAAAGGAATTTGTTACAGATTCATGGGTGAGAACTTATGAGAAAGAAAGCTATAGAGCCCCTGTGTACCAAGAAGTAAGTTCTCATCAAGGGTCCTCATCTATGGGCTAATAAGGCTTTCCTGGTTTCCTGGGTTGAGGCACAGAGGATGAGCTGGTCAGTATAGTTGGTCCCCCCATGAGATGTCCATGTTTTGGTCATATGCTCACAAATGGCCAGAGAGTTTTGTAACAGGAGAAGAGAGATAACAAGAAGCCAGACCCAATCACAGCTCCTTTAGCATTCCTGACCTCAGACCACAACAACGCTAAGAACATTTTCAACCAAGGACAAGAATTCAGGTCCTGTACCCCAAATGCTGGACCAGTTTCTATCTCTTGATCACATCCTCCTTAGTCTGACTTTGATCTCCTTAATACTTGATACTGTATTCAAAGATTTTCACATTTTAAGAAACATTAAATAGAGCCCAAAGTACCACCTTAATAGGTTTCAAAAAGTTGAGAGTGCCTGATTTTCCAAGGCAGTACAGATTTATCAGGTTTCCGGATACGTAGTTAAATCATCTGCTTTTAATTTACATCCTTGCTGTAAATCACCCTATCGTCCTTTTTACAACTACAGCCAATTTGGTTTCCTGTCCCACTCGTTTTTCCAGCCTCAAGTTTTGAGAATTAACATTGGAGAACACCAGATCCAAAGCATTAGCCACAAAGTTCAAGGTTGACATTTCCATCTCTATGTCTTCCTTAGGCTGGAGGGGAGATAAAGTCATTGCAGAATGGACTGTTTTTCTTCCCTCCCAAATATTACTGCAAACTCATAAACACCTGAATTTCAGCTAGACCTATCTAAACTACAGCTCTGGAACACTACTTTTTTTAAAAAGAGGAACATCTGATCCCAGTGCTGAGAATCAAATGCCTGTCCTCTGGGAGAGCAGCAGGTACTCTTAACTACAGAGACTTTTTTTTTTTAAAGAAGATTTATTTATTATTATAAATGAGTACACTGTAGCTGTCTGTCTTCAGATCACCAGAAGAGGGCGTCAGATTTCATTACAGATGGTTGTGAGCCACCATGTGGTTGCTGGGATTTGAGCTCAGGACCTCTGGAAGAACAGTCAATGCTCTTAACCACTGAGCCACCTCTCCAGCCGCCCTTACTCCCCACCCCCACCCCGGGGCCCCCAGTTCAATCGTATTCTAGGCTTCTCCATGTCCCCAAGCCTTCCATGCCATTGCCATGTCCCTGACCCTGTGGTGCTGCTTTATGTGAGCAAAGCTACCTTGCAAACTCAACCTCATTCTACACAAGCACACTCCCTCTTCAGAAACCTTCCACAAGTCACACGATGCTAACCTGTCCCTTAAAAGGGGAAAGGTCATCTAAAAGTTGCTGACTCTCTGAGGTCTAGCCTGTCTACATGAAGATCTTCCCCGCTGGAGAACACATGAAGCTTGTGTAACACTGAAGATGATCATGGGGTTTTGGTGTTTTTTCTGAATTTAAAAAAAAAAATAGACTTATGGTGATTTGAATAAAAATGGCCCTCAGAGGTCCTGAGGGAATGGTGCTATTAGAAGGTGTGGCCTTATTGAAGTAAGTATGGCCTTGTTGGAGGAAGTGTGTCACTGAAGTGGGTTTTGAGATCTCAGATGTTCAAACCAGGCCCAGTGTGGCATTTTTTTCCCTTGTAGCTCTGGTTGTAGAACTCTCAGCTCCTTCTCCAGCATCGTGTCTGCCTGCACACCACAGGGCTTCTTACCATGATGGTAATGGACTAAACCTCTGAAACTATAAACCATGGTTTCCTTTGTAGGTGTTACTGTGATCATGGTGTCTCTCCACAGCAATAGAAACCACAAGACTGTTTTACCACTGTCTACCGCCCTCTGCTGAAATCAAGTGAATATTGCTCCTGTGTGGCAAGTGAATAGAGTTCATGGTTGCTGAAGAAAAGTCAGTTGGTTTAACATAAGAAACAGACAGCTATTTGTAGGAAGCAGTTGTGATGTTTTGATTGGGAATCTGTGTGTGTGAATACTCAAGGTCCTGTTCCCCACCTGGTTGTTGATTGATCAATAAACATGCTAGTGGCCAATGAGCTGGGCAGGATAGGCGGGACTTCCAATTTTCCTAGCAGATGCAGGGAGAAGAGAAGGTTTTGCCATGGTTTGGAGGGAGAAGGAGCCACACAGCCATGTGAGATCTAGGGTGGAGTAGCCATTGGACTGCTTTCCCAACTGGGCCGGGGGTAGCAGGCAAGATATTAGAAACATAATTAAGTTGAGGGCAGATTTAGGGAGCTGAACAAGGAGAAGGAACAAGGGACCAACTAAAGTTGAGAGTAGATTTAAGGTGTGGAGCTGAGAATGAAAAGAAGGGTGCAATAGCCAAAAGAGAACCTGGACAGGGCTGGTAGCTAGGTCCACCTGGAGCTTAAAGCAGGGTAGCAAAAACTACACACTACAACTATGAGTCTGGGAGATCGAGCCTCTGTTTCAGGAACAGAGAGAAGTTAAGAATGGATGCCATTGCTTTAATCCACTTTATCTTCTGATTGAACAACTCCTGTTTTGCTTTGTGACAGGATCTTACTATGTGGTCACAGCTATCCTGAAACCTGCTATGTAGACAAGACTGGCCTTGAGCTCACAATGGTGTCTCTGCCTCCTCAGTGCTGGGACTGAAGGTGTGCACCACCATACTGAGTGACTTTCTTTTAAGGTTTTTTTTTTTTTCATGTATATATATGAGTGTTTTGCCTACACAAATGTCTGTGGACTCTGTGTGCCTGGCACCATTTGGGGCCGGAAAAAGGCATCATATTACTCTGAACTGAAGTTACATATGTTTGTGAGCTGCCATGAGGGTGCTAGGAACTGAACCCTGGTCCTCTGCAGGAGCAAGGGGTACTCTTAGTCAGTGAACCATCACTCCAGCCACTGATTGACTGAATGACCTTGATCTCAGCATGACCTTGTACTGTGGCATTCAGAAACTCTTGCTTGTTTTTGTTCATTTGAATTCCCAGATAGTGTAAACTCACACAATAGCCACCTGATTTTTGACAAAGATGTCAAAAGCATGCATTGGAGAAAAGAGAACCTCTTCAACAAATGGTACTAGGAAAACTAGATGTCATCATGTAGAAGAATGAAACTAAGCCCTCTTACTCAACCTGTACAAAAACAAAATCTAGAGGCTGGAGAGATTGCTTAGCAGTTAAGAGTACTGACTGCTCTTCCGGATGTCTTGCCATCAACCACATGATGGCTCACAATGATCTGTAATGGGATCCATTTTCTGGTGTGTTTGAAGACAGCTACAGTCTGAAGATGAACTACAGTATACTCATATGTATAAGAATAAACAAATAAATCTTTAAAAAAAAACCAAACAAACCTCTAAATAGATCAAAGACCTCAATGTTAGATCTTGAACTCTGAAATAGAAGAAAAATAGGGGAAATACTTCAAGATAGGGGCATAGGCAAGGATTTTATAAAAAAGATTGTAACTGCACAGGAAGCACAGTTAGCCATCAACAGATGGAATAGCATGAAATGTTCAAGTTTCTACACAACAAAGATAAGTAAAGGGACAAGAGTATAGAATGGGAGGGGGACTTTTAGTAAGTACGTATCTAACAAGATTAATGTCTAGAATATACAAAGAACTCAAGAAACTATATACCAAGAAACCAAACATAATCAGCAAATAAACTAGAAAGGCGAACAGTTTTCAAAAGATAATGTACCAATGGCCAAGGAACATATGAAAAAAATGTTTCACATCACTAACCATCAGAGATATGCAAATTAAAACTTCACGGAAATTAGGTAAGGTTGTGCATGCCAGTAACCCCATCACTCAGGGAGTAGAGGCAGGAAGACACAGAGAGAAGGCAAACCTCACACCCACCCGCTGGTGAGAATGTAAATTAATCTGACCACTATAGAAGTCAGTGTGAAAGTTCTCAAAAATCTGAAAATAGATCCGTTACCCACGTCTTCGGGGTCATCCAGGGTCCTAGCATCCCCATAAAACTATGATCGGCCACCCACTTTCACTAGGCCAATGAAAGAGACAAATTAATCATTAAAAAGTAGATTTATTCAGTGCGGCCATGTTAGGAAGAGAAACGAGTTTGATGACCTCCTCAGAGCAATTTCTGGGGTCATAGCATGGAGTTTAGAGACAAGTGTTGGTAAAAACGAAGAGAGAAGGGGAAAGAACAAAAGATCTGGTACCGGACTCTGATTCCAGGGTACTGACACGAGCTTTGGGCTAAATAAAAGAGGATCTGAGGCAAAGAGTGGGAGAAAAGTATGATTAAGCCTTCATGGTCAAGGGGTGATCCGGTTGGCCATTCTCCCACTCTGACTCTGCAGAGTGGCCCAAAGACATGGTTACCAACATTACACAAAGGATAAGTGAAGGGGGCGGTTCTGATGTTAAAGTCCTGTTCCCCAGTTGGTTCTTGATCTGTCAGTAAAGAAGGCCAGGGGCCAATTGCTGAGTGGAAGGCACACATGGGACTTCCAGGTCACAGGAGGAAAGGGAGACACATGGAAGGAGGAAGGGGGTCTTTTTGCCTTGCTTTGGAGGAAAAAGAAGGCAGCAACCATGTGAGGTCTCGAGGGAGCTTGGACCTATGGCCTCGGCTACAGGCTGGTGGTCAAGGATGTTTGGAAGGGACTGTGTGGGACTAGCCACTGAAGTTTAGGGCAAGTGGAAGGATGGAGATAATAAATTGGCAAGGGCACCCTTTTCCAGGTGGGAGATAATAACACCCAGAAATAATTGTGCCTAGAGGGCAAATTGTAGAGGAACAAACTGTGTGTGTGTGTTTTATCTGTGGTCTCAAGGGGACCAGGAGGGGATCAGGAGGGAGCTGGTAGTTTGGTCACCTCCCAGAGCAAAGTCCTAGAGCAAGGGTGGGTGGAACAAAAGGGAAGCCAGGAGGGGTTAGTAGTATGGCTGTGTCCCAGGGCAAAGGTTTTAAACGTACATGAAACAGATAGGTCTGATTCTTACAAGATGGTCACTCCTTAGAGGTTCTTCGTCATCAGAGATAACTCCCTTCCTCTCTAGAGTGGACCGTCTTCCAAGGAGCTTTGCTATTCCTGGAATCTAGGGCAGTCACAGTTTAGGACAAGGACTGGACACCTTAAGGCTCCTTTGGAGTTCCTGGAACAGGACCTTGTAAAAGGTGAGTTGCAGTTACTCTTTCTTTTTGTGTCTCCAACCTTGAAGAAGGAGGAGGTAGGTTAGGCGCAACCCACTTCTACGTGGACACTCTGATTACCATGTCTAGGCGGAGTGAAATAGGAGAATTCAGGGTAAAGGCAGACATGCCAGGCTTTTTGTCCTGCTTTCCATTATCGCGTGGGGCCAAAGGAGTCAACTCTCTTTAGCATATTCAGTTCTGAATATGTGTTATAGAATCATCTTTTCCAGCGTCCGGTTGATTTTCTCAAAGCACAATTCATCTTAAGCCCATGTATCCAGTTCTAGAAAAGACCTCTCCTAGAGATAGCCAGATAGTCCCGACCAAGCTACTGGCATGATCCATAGATGGTACACCCCCCCCCCCCCCCGCACCCCCCCTCGCCTGCTCCATCACACACACACCAGATTCGAAATACCCACACCTCTCCCTTAACTCCACCCAGCCAAACTTCTTTCCATCCTTTTCCCACCTTGAAGAATAGCACCTCCTGAGACAAAAATCCAGGTGTCATGTGTGATGATTTGTAGACGCTCAGCCCAGGGAGTGGCACTATTAGAAGGTGTGGCCCTGTTAGAGTAGGTATTGTCACTGTAGGTGTGAGCTTTAAGACCCTTATCCTAGCTGCCTGGAAGCCAGTGTTCGGCTCGCATCCTTCAGGTAAAGATAAAGAACTCTCAGCTCTGCCTGCACCATGCCTCCACCTGAACCTATAAGCCAGCCAGTCAAATGTTATCCTTTTAAGAGTTACCTTGGTCATGGTGTCTGTTTACAGCAGAAAAACCCTAACTAAGACATCATGGTTGGTTCTTTCTTTCAAAACTCACATCCAAGTTTTGACAGTTCTTCTTGCTAAACACCCTAATCTACACCCTTTCCTCCTTAGTCTTCAGTCACCTTCCTCTGCAACCAGAGCCATTGCAACAACCTAATGCATCTTTCCCTCAGCCTTACCTCTCAACCTGTCTTCTTAAATCCCAAGTACACTTTGCTGTTTAAAATGATGAGTGGTAGCCAGGCAGTGGTGGCGCACGCCTTTAATCCCAGCACTTGGGAGACAGAGGCAGGTGGATTTCTGAGTTCAAGGCCAGCCTGGTCTACAGAGTGAGGTCCAGGACAGCCAGGGCTATACAGAGAAACCCTGTCTTGAAAAACAAAAATAAACAAACAAAACAAACAAAGTAGTATTAAAAAAAAAATGATGAGTGGTACCCCATGACTTCGGGAATAAAGCCCAAACTCATCACGGCCTGTAAAGCACACAATGGTGATGGACAAATACCTTTTTATATTCTACCTGCATCTCCTCACTCTCACAAATGCAACACATTCAATGGACAGAGGTCCAGTTCATCTCATTTTGACATCGTGCCTACAAGAAGTCTGTTCTGCCTTCCTAAAGCTGAAGGGTTCAAGAAAGTTTAGCTATTTGCAGGTTCACGGGAATGTGGAAAGTCCTGAAGAGAAATGGAGACTTTCCCATCTCAGATGCCTGGGTTCTTTGTCTCTGTAAACTCAAAGCATGAATTTCACAGGCAACCTCGGGTGGGTGTTGGGTGTTTATAATGTTTATTATAAGTTATTTCTAAGTTCAAGAGATTGGAGGGGAGGCAAGCAGAGCTCAGGTATAGCAAGAGTAGGTCCCAGGCAAAGGATTGCCACCAATGTCATAGTCTAGGGATGAATAAGGCTTTTCAAGGTTGAGGCATAGGAGTGAGCTGGTCAGCTTTCCAGGCGCTAGGCTCCAGCAGGCTTCCTTTCGCCCAGAGCTTGGCAGCAGTGAACAGCGCCCTCTAGTGTTATAGTCCCTGTGCAGGCCTCTGAAATTGGTACCCTAACACACAGGGTTTCTATTCCTGCACAAACATCATGGCCAAGAAGCAAGTTGGGGAGGAAAGGATTTATTCAGCTTACAGTTTTACATTGCTGTTGATCACCAAAGGAAGTCAGGACTGTAACTCAAGCAGGTCAGGAAGCAGGAGCTGATGCAGAGGCCATGGAGGGATGTTACTTACTGGCTTGCTTCCCCTGACTTGCTCAGCCTGCTTTCTTACAGAACCCAAGACAACCAGCCCAGGGATGGCACCACCCACAAGGGGCCCTACCCCCTTGATCACTAATTGAGAAAATGCCTTACAGCTGGATCTCATGGAGGCATTTCCTCAATGGAGGCTCCTTTCTCTGTAATGATTCCAGCTTGTGTCAACTTGACACACAAAACCAGCCAGTACACACGGCATGATTCTTTTGTGCTTCTGGAAAATAGAGATTATGACTATGTGTAGTTTTTAGTTAGTTTTACATTTTTCTATCCTTCAGTCGTGGAGTCTTTGAGTTCTGGAAGAAAGCATCATTAGGTGGCTTCCCACAGCAAATGACAGAAAACAGCTAAAATAGGAGGGAAAATGGCTTTACCATGTGGCATACCAAGTTTCTTAAATGTGTTGCTGGTGGTGAAGCTGGGGAAGTCACAGAGAGAGGAGAGAGAGAGAGAGAGAGAGAGAGAGAGAGAGAGAGAGAGAGAGAGAGAGAGAGAGAGATAAGAAAAGAGAGAGAGAAAGAGAAACACCAAACACCAAAACCTTTACCCAGTGTGTTTCTGGTCTCTTATCATCATCAGAAAAAGGTTTTTGTTTTGTTTTGTTTTGTTTTGTTTTGTTTTGTTTTGTTTCTAATGAGGCAAAGTAAGGAATTAGGAGGAAGTTCATTTCATAACGAAAGTGCATACTCAGGCAGTGGGTGAGGGTCCCCAGAAATGGTCACACTGCACAGAATTTTGGACAGTTTTTTTTAAGGATAATCTTTAGTGCAGGGAAAGAAATCAGAGAACCGCAGGGATGGGTTGGGGTCCCTTTCATTTCCCCGACAGGGCTACTATCCATTTCCGTCTTTATATGGAGATTTCAGATATGATGTAGCAACAGATGCATGGAGGGAAAAGGACATTTTACAAGGCTAATCATACAGAGGCGTCATTCTGATGAGGCAAATGACAGTTGCCATCTCGGCTGGGTCCCAGTCAGTTTTGGGTGGTCTTGCTTTTTCCTGTTTAAGGAACATACCTCTCCATTGTTGTAGTCTGCTGTTGTAGCAGTCTTTAGCCTACCACAGTTCCACCACAACACATACATTTCCTTCTCTTTGCCTTGCTCTCTTCAACACGTCAGCCACTTTTCTTTTCGTGTGAAAGCATGCCGAAGGTGACTGCAATCGCTTCCGGCGGCAGCGTGCGGTTAAATAGCACCATGTCCAAAGACCACCAGAGAACTCACCAATCCTTGTACCTCAAAATCCAGCAGACTGGGATTTGCTGGCCTCAGCCACGTCACATGACCAGCGCAATGACTGGCAAGAGAGTGGAATCCTATGCCTGCCTTAGAGCTGCGGTTCTCAAAGTCACCATCCGCGTTACTTAGAAACAGGCTGGAGATGGAAGTTCTCAGGCCCTACCAAACCTAGAAACCTTGCGACTCTCCAGAGGCCTCTGCTCCAGCTCAGCCCTGAGAACTTCTGGCTTTAAGCTAAGTGAAAATGATTTCCTGGCGCCAGGAAAGCTTGAGCCTCCCCTCAATCTCGTGATTATCACAGACTGAGAAAGATCGTGTTCTGTTACTGTATTAAGTCAGGGAACTAGAACTGACTGAAGCGGGCAGTTCCTAGAGTGGCTTACACGATTCAGTCTGAGTATGCCAACAAATGGCTGCTGTTACAATGGAAAGGCTGAGAGCTGAGAGTTCCATTTGTGAGACTAGGAACCTCAGCAGACCCGGCCTGGTGCTGAAGGTCAGGAATCAAGTTGGCAAGTCCCTTGTCTTCAGCCCACAACGAAAAGACAGAAGAAACTAGGCTCTCACATCGGTGAATGATGCAGGGGAATGTCAGCGGTGGCAGTAACAGTGGCAGTAACAGGGTAGGCGAATTTGAAAGCAAGGCATAGCGTAAAATGTGGGGCTTTGTGCTTTGTTGTAATTTCTTTCTTTTAATGTCTCCTTAACCAGTTCTCTTTAACTCCCTGCCAGCCCTCCTCCCAGTTTCCGGTGCAGACCCTTCAAATGTCCCTCCCTCGGTTTCCTGACGGCCTGCTTAAACAGTCCCTTCTCCTATCTGCTCAACTCAGTCTCCCCCACCTCAGCTTGTCTCCTAACAGATCTCCGGCACCAACTGCCTTCTCTTCCTCCTCTGCTAGCCCAATCCTCTTCCTCGGCCTCTGCTGCCTTTTTCATATCCTCTCCTGCCGAGGGCCGTGCAGGAGGAACGACAAATGGCTTTAGAACTCATGGAATACATGCAGCCCGGGGTTACCACAGCCACATGGGTGGGCCTCAGTGTGACACAGCCCTAAGGACCACGCGTCCTGAGGACTTGATGCTGTCATGGGGTTCCGCTCTACCTTGCCTGCTGCTCTCACTTCCCTCTTCATCTTAGAGTTATATGAAAACTCTAAAGGGGCTTCCAGTTCCTCACTGGGCAGTCTCTCTGGCACTCACAATATTAGTGCTTGATCTCTTTCAGGCATTGCTGCTGGAGACGATTCAGGATTCAGTCGCCACCCTAGAGAAGAACTGAGAGATTGTCACCAGTGATCGCCACCCTTAGAAAACATTTGGAAAAATAAACTTGTTAGTGAAGCTAGGTTGAGATGTTTTTACTACTGGCTCTGATTAAAAAAAAAAAAAAAATCTTAGGGAACAATATTAAGTTCAGAAAGGCACACTCCTATTAGTTAATCTAGGGACCCTTTATGGTCAGGGACCAACAACAATGGCGGCACTGGCTGACGTGACTCTCACTGGGTCTAGACTGGTGATAACAGATTTCTTTTTTTTTTTTTTTAATTTTAGGTATTTTCT